>NW_004955431.1:9396705-9447126 GCF_000276665.1 Chinchilla lanigera | reverse complement strand
AGCAAGCCAATTTTTCCAGCACCATTTATTAAAGAGGCTGCTGTTCTTCCAGTGAGTTTGTTTGGTCCCTTTGTCAAAGATTAGGTGGTTGAGTGTGTTTGTGGTTGTGCCTGTGTCTTCCAGTCTGTTCCATGGATCCTCTGGTCTGTTTTTTAGCCAGTAGCATGCTGATTTTATTACAGTAGCTTTGTAGTATAATTTCAGGTCAGGGATTGTGATTCCACCTGACTTGTCTTAATTGCCCAGGATTGCTTTTGCTATTCTGGGTCTCTTCTGGTTCCAGATGAATTTAAGGAATGTTTTCTCTAGATCTGTGAGATATGCTAATGGTAGTTGAATAGGAATTGCATTGAATCTGTACAACAATTTTGGGAGTATGGCCATTGTCACAATGTTAGTTCTTCCTATCCATGAGCAAGGAATGTTCTTCCATTTATTGATATCTTCTTCAATCTCTTTTCTCAGAGTACTGTAGTTTTCATTGAATAGATCTTTTACTTCTTTTGTTAGATTGATTCCTAAATATTTCAATTTCTTGGATGTTATTGCGAAAGGTATGGTTTCCTTAATGTGTCTCTTAGTCTGTTTCTTGTTAGTGTATAGGAATGCTACCTATTTTTGGATGTTGACTTTGTATCCAGCTACACTGCTGAATTTGTTGATTAACTCAAGGAGTCTTGTTGTGGAGTTTTTGGGGTCTTCCATGTAAAGTACCATATCTTCTGCAAATAGTGATAATTTTACTTCTTCCTTTCCTATCCTTATTTCTTTTATTTCTCTATCTTGTCTAATTGCTCTGGCTAATGCTTCCAGAACTATATTGAATAGGAGTGGTGACAGTGGACATCCTTGTCTTGGCCATTAGAACATTTCTTAAAGGAATAAAAAGATAAACAACAGAGTAGAATATATTTGCATCACACATAATAGAAAAAGGTTCAACATCCAGAATATAGAAATAATTTCTATTTAAGAAAAAGAATAGACACATTTTTCTAAATATTCAAAATCTTTGAACAATCTCAACACAGAATAAAATCCAACAGACCTATACATTAAATTGTTCTCAGTCTTATTAGTAATCCAGGGAATATACACTAATACAAGAAGGAAACATAGATCACAAAGCTGCCATATATCAACAAATCTAAAAGTACTTACTATTTTTGTTTATGTGACTGTGGAACATTAGATACTCTCATACACTGCTGGTGGGAAGACAAGTGGAAACCACCATGCTGGAAAACAGTGATGCTGTCTAGTAAACTGGAGGATATATACATACCGTATAGCCCAATTATTCAACGTTAGGCTTATCCTCTAGAAATATATGTATTTATGTGCAAAAGAATGCATGCCTGTGCATGTTAACAATAGTATGCTTTACAGTTTTCCCAAATCGGAATAACCCACATATCCATTAGTAGTAGAATGGATATATAGCAGTATATGCAGCAGGATATTATAAAACAATAAAAATTAATGAACATTATGCTCAGTTGCAAGTTCCACTCAACATTTATTCAACTTCTTTATTCTGAGCACTGAGCTATAGATTAAAAATAAATTAAGGTAAACTTTCCCTATGAGAACTTTGTGGGAAAAAAGTTAAATACTGACCAATCAGTGTTTCTAAGTTAATGAATAACTGCACTCACAAAGAGTACTTCCTAGATTTATCATACTGTGTCTTTTCCTTATTCCAGTTTTTAAATGTCTTTGAAATTGAAACAAAACAAAACAAAAAACTGAAGCTGTATATAGTATTTTGGAAATGAAAATTACAAAGCTGAGTGGAAATTCTAATGGCTTAAATCTCATGGATTCTCACTCATATTTATATTATCTTACAATCAGGTATAACCCTGTTCCACTGGAGGAGTTGTTTTGCTTTTAATCTCATGTGCTCTGTGAATTGTGAAACTGTAGGGTCAGAGGTGCAGGTTGCCAGGCCTACCCAAATTCCCCTATTAGCCCACAAGACCAAAGCCCTAGCATCAAGTCAATATCCACTCAACCAAATGTCAACCCTCAGAGGGGTAAAGACAAGACCCCTACCTGATCCCCATCCTATGGCAGTAGGATGACTGAGTCAGAGAGGCAGAGACATAGGGCATGCTAATGTAACACGGCTGATGGTTATAAAATGCTGAGTATGGTCTTTAGTTGCATCCATTTACCTATAAAAGCCTCAAGTTTACCTTTCTTTATAGCTGAGTAATATTCCATTGTATAAAATTACCACATCTTTTTAAAACATTCCTCAGCTGATGGGTATTTGGGCTGTTTCCAAGTCTAGCTATGACAAATTGTGCTGCTAGAAACATGGGTGCACATACATTACTGTGGTACGATATTTTAATTCTCCTGGGAAAATACTAGAAGGGCAATAGTTAGGTTTAGTGGGACCTTCAGTCTTAGTTTTTTGAGGAATCTGCACACTGATTTCCACAGTGGTTTTACCAGTGTGCACTCCCACCAACAGTGGAGAAGGGTTTCTTTTCCCCCACGGCCTCAGCAGCATTTTTTGTTGGTTGATTTCTTGATGACAGCCATTCTTTCTGGGGTGTGAAGGAATCTCAGTGTTGTTTCAATTTGCATCCTTTAAATGACCAATGCTGTCAAACATTTTGTCATATATTTATTTACCATTTATATTTCTTCACTTGAGAAGTGCGTATTCATCTAAGATGCCCATTTTTGCATTGGGTCTTTGAATTTTAGGGGCCTGATTTTTTTTAATTCTCTGTATGTTCTAGATAGAAGTCCTTTGTCTGAGGGACAGTTGGCTAAAAGTTAAACATCATACTGTCTCCCTAGTGTAAGATACTGAAAGAGTAAATAAAATCCAAAAGGTATAATAGATATTGTGAAAGGGAAACAAACTGCTAAGAAAAGGAGAAAAGAAAGAAGGGAGGGAAAATTATATACATATATATAAAGCTAAGATAATTACACTACTATTTTCTATTGGTTTATTGAAAGGAACAGTTAATGCACAATTTTTGCCCAGATTTACACGCTTATATCTGGTAATCTGAGCAACTACTTTGAAGATAACAATATGTAATATAAATTTTGAAATTCTGGAGCTGGGAATTTAGCTCAACGGCACAGCGCCTGCCTGACAAGTGTAAGGTCGTGAGTTCAATTCCCGGTACAGGAAAAAAAAAAAAAAAGTAAAAGTTTTCAAATTCTGTATCATTTTTAATGGTTTTTTTCTTAGTTTTTATTTTCTTTGAAATTAAAAAAAGAAAAAAGTGAGCATCTGGTTACTGGAAATTGCCTTTTCTAAAGACTTTACAGGTGTAAAACAATCAATCCTTCTTAGATTCCCACTTTCACACACTGGAAACCCCCTAACACTCCATAAACCTTTGCCCACCCTAGCAACAAGATTACCCCAGCAACAAAGGCTGAGACCAAAGACATCATCCGGAGGAGCTCACTTTGGAGCTCTCCCAGCATGGCCCCCACCTTCAAATATTGTAAGTAAATCTCTGCTTCATATTATTTTCATTTTCTGAGTTCCTCATTCTGCACTGGACAACCTGAGGAGTCTTCAGCTTTCGGTCAGCCTTGCTTTACCCCGGCCAGGGTGAGAGCAAAAGCCAGAAGAATGGGAGGCTCCTGCCACAGGAAATCCCTAGGTCTCCAGACCCCAGCTGGGATGCTACAAAACTAATCAGTCTTCTTTTACGAATTGATTCCTAGATGATGAGAATCAAATTTGTGTTCACCCACAAGCATAGATTATGCATCTTTCATAAGATTTTGTTTGACTCTGTTACCACCTTTTCCTTCTTATCTGCTTCTAATGTGTCTTCTGTATTTTATTACTTACCTTCTCTGTATAAAAGCCCTACAAAGTCCATTCCAGAGTAATCTAGTGCATGGATGAATAAAAGATAGAATTAGAATGGGGAGAAGAGAATATTGCTTCATTTCTCTTCAATAACAGAAAGTATTTTGAGCTGGAAACTATGAGCTACTCCTCTTTATCCCCTCAGAATAATGCTGGACACAGAGTGCTACAAGATAAGCTCAACATTTATTTCTTTATCACTTTCACAAGGTCTGGAGGTTGGGTGTGAGCTGTTAGTCTTGGTTGCATGTACCTCCTCATTCTGGAGTCTAAGAAACAGCTTCCATTGTAACATGCAGTAACATTGCGTGGCTTCTGTTTAGTCATGTCAAGGATCACCCTGCTCCATCCCTTTGGCAAAGCATGCCAGAGCAAGTAAATGCAAACTGTTGATATTTGATAAATGTTTCCTAGTGAGTGTCACAGCCATTATGGTTGTAGTTTAGCTAGACTATATGGTAGGGTTCTTACGCTGTGAACGATTTCTTTCAAGTAAATAACACAGCTTCATAGAAAGTAAGTTACAGGAGAGGAATGATTCATACCTTGAGATCAGTATTTCCTCTATCCCTTCACAATTCCATGAACAGAGCTAACAACAACTGAGGTGAGAGTTCAGAGGCTAGAAAATTCTTCATCTTAGTGTGTATACAAATCACCTGGGGCTAAGTATGGTGGCGCCTATAATCCCAGCACTCTGGGAGGCTGAGGCAGGAGGATCACAAGTTCTAGTTCAGCCTGGGCAACATAGTGACTTCATAAGACACTGTTGCAAAAAAAAAAAAAAAGGAAAATTGGGAATGTAGCTCAGTGTGAAGGTCTCAGTACCACAAAAACAGTACAAAACAACAAACAAAAAACCTGGGAAATTTGCAAAAGATATAGATTTCTAATAAAATCAGGGTCTAGGAGTTTATTTTTATGAGCTCTCCAGGTGTCTCTGAGGCAGCCTGGTGCAGGACCGCTCTTGCAGAGCCAGGGCAGCTCTGGCCTTGGGTGCAGCACAGTCTTCCGACAGAGCAAGGCCCCAACCCCTGACCATCACGAGTGATGCAACCTGAGGCTCGGAGCTAATTGCACAAGCACATTCATAGTAGGAGTTGTTTATTTCTACTCCTTAAGCCGTTGCTCAAGGGGATACTGTCAAGAAGCCCCCAAGTGAGAGACTGCTCCGCAGGGCTTCATGAAAAGTCATATCGTCAGAAAAGTATATTTGCTCCGATAGGAGAGAGAATGAAAACAGACAGCCACAGCACTGGCAAAAGAACGCATTTCTTGTTGCCAGCTGTGTGCAGTTGTTACCTTGGCCAAGAGGCATTGAGAACACACACCAGGGCAGTGTGAGCGAGCAGATAGGATGAGTGCAGATGCTCTGACATCCGAGTCACAGTGCGGCCGGCCTTTGCTTATTCTCACAGTGCCCAGACTGTGGGTTTAAGAAGTATTGACAGCTCTGCCAGTACAGAGGACAGAAGGGACTACACCATGTCTATTCACATCCCAGGGTTATTACTGAGTGCTGTGCAGATGTTTAATCATTACAAAGGTGCGAATGCGAAGCCAGTGATCGAGGATTCTGTGTTTTACGGAAGAGGAAAGTGAGGTCTTGGAAATCCTGTGATTTGCTCAGGGTGACACGGCGCCTGATCAGCAGCACCCTGACGTGGAATTTCCGGGCTGTGCTTGCGCCCTGACAATGCAGAGCCTCTGCCGTCCACCGCTGCCATCTGGTTCAGATCACGAAGAGCAGCCAGGACTGACAAGTGGAACGGGCACACCTGACTCCCGTCAGAGGCCGCAGCTGCTGACAAGCTGCTCTGCGTCAGTGTAGAAAGGGCAGGTTGTGCGCTTCTGAGACTCAGTTTAGACTGAGCTTCTAAGACTGAGCTTCTAAGCCTGAGTTTCAACCACTTCTCTAACCTAAAATACCCCCCAAGTACGGGCATCTAGTTCTCCAGCAATGGGCATGAGCAGAGGGCAGTACATCTTATTTATATCCACTCATGGAAGTTGCCTAGGGTAAAAAATAACAGTTTTTGAATCAAATATTTATGGACTGAGTGATTTTGAGAAAATTCCATTAAATTCATGAGGCTCAGTTTTCTCATCTGCAAAATGGGTGTATTAGTCTTGACTTTGTATCGTTGCATGAAAGGATAACTGAAATAGAGTACTATCACACTGCCAGATTTCCAGTGGTGTGTGTATACAGGGAAAACTTTCCCTTTTCTCTTCCTATCAAAATATTTTACACATTTCAGAAAACATCATAGTTCCTTCCCTGAAATCTGTCTTCATGACACAGCAACTATACTGCTTTATTATCAAGTGGGATTTGCAATTTTGCTTTCCAGAAGAGGTAAATGTGGGCTCCAAGTGCAGGATCAGAGGGAACTCTGCAACCTAGCACTGCCTGTGCCTGCATCCCTAACAGGCGGGGGAGGAAAATTTCTGTGGCCCGTTCTGTCAGTAAAGTTTTTACTGTAGAAGAAATCACTTTAAAAATATCAGTTACTCAGTTTTAAACTCAGCTTAATCAGTGGAATAAAACCACAAGCCACTTTCACTTTTGCAATCCTAGACTTCCCCTCCCCAGCTTTGATGATCTCTTGGGTAGAGCCCACAGCATTCCTATTACTTTCAGCTGTTTTTGAAAAATGACTTCTTCAGTGCCTGGCTGAGCTGGTGTATTAGGAGGTCTGATCCCAGCAAGCATCACAACTTGAGCCTCATAGCCGGCTTGCGGCTTCTCCCTCCGTCCCTCCATCCCTAACTCAGGGCTTCCTTCTGAATCAAAGGCCTGAAGTGGGCCAGGGTTTATAAGAAAGGACTTTTGTCCTGTTTTCTTCCTAATCTTCTGGAGCCTACAGTTACAGAAAGAGGGAAGAAGGAGAGGAAGGCCAGAAAACCTAGCATCAAGGTGCTCTCTCTGAGCTAGTGCAAGTTGGCTGTTACACGCTCTGGCCTGGCAGGTGTACAAACACAGGTGTACAAACATTTTTGGGGTTCTTTGGAGTGCCGTCCATATCACCCCCACTCCATGAAACTTTGCGGGGACAGTTTTTACTCAATCGTAACTGATGCCAGTGTCCCTGCCAGCAGGCTCCTCTACCTGGGTGAGCATGAATTTCAGACCCCCACTACTTGTCTGGAAGCATAAAAAAAATTCTGTTGACCCCATTAAGCCATGGTTCTCCTTCTGTGACGACCGTCTCCTGTTCTGCAGGCTGATTGCACCTGGGTGGGGCTCATTTTGATAGCTACCAGACAGGATCTCTGATATCTTTGAGTATGTCTGGCCCAGATGTGTGTAGCACTTCTCTTTAGCATGTAGAAGCAAATTTTACCTATTTCTCTGCTGTAAAACATCAAGCAAAATTCTTAAAAAATAGAAAAATGTCCTATTCAATCCTGTTATAAATTCATACAATAAATCACATCATAATCACTACGTATATGCAATATACAATGTGCAGTATAATTGTTCATAGGATACACATCAAACAAATTTCAAGGTCAATCACAACGATTTTCCTTAATTCATTTTTCTTTGTCTTTTTGAGACAGGGTCTCACTACACAGTTCAGGCTGGTCTTGAACTCACTTTAGCCTGGAACTTGCAACGATCTTCCTGCCTCAGCCTCCTGAGTGCTGGGATTACAGGCTTGCACCACCACGCCTGGCCCCTTAATTCAATTTTTAAAAGAACTGCTTTATGAAATTTGCCTTTATGAAAATTTTGCCACTCTAAAGAATTTAAAGCCTCTGGTTGATGATGACAGTTAATCAGCGGCTGCAAGCCAAGAACAATGACTCCTTTAGCTAGCACCATGTGCATGTCAAGCACATGCTAGATGCCTGGCAGATACTCTGATCTTTAAAAGCAACTTTGCAAAGGCAGTGTTCTCATTCATTTATTCATTTGCAGTGATGAAGAAAATGAGACTCAGGATAGTTAACTAGATCAAGGTCACACAGCAGGTGATTACTCAGCATGAGTCCCTCTATAGTTTTTCCATATTCATGTTACAGCTCAAACCGACACTTCTAACTCTGCATATTTCCAATGTCACAGAATGATAGCTATTTAAGAGAGTTTTTTCTACGCTAGCTTGCGTGAAACACTATTCAATGGGAGACAAAAAAGGATCCTAGGAAGAACCAAGGAAGTTTAAGTAATGGAAGGTTCATACAGCTGAATACTTTGATTTACTCTTCCTTAGACACTCAACGTGCAGATGGATATCTTGTCAGTTTGGGAGCCAGCATCCCAAGGTCACTGGCCCCATAACACTTTTTAGAACAATCCTAAGGACCCTCCTGGCAGAGAGCACAGTGGCTCTGTGACTTGGATCTGTGTGGGGGTTGGTGGGTGATGACAGCTGGCACCAGGTGGGCTCTGGCGCATGGCTGTTACAGCACTGGATGTCATGTGCCAGTTACTTATTGGTGACATCTCCCTCAAAATCACTTACCTTTGACATTTCTTCTTCCAAGTCACCAACATAAGGGAGGCAGAGAGACACAGATTCTCTTCCTCCCCAGAGCATCCTCCTGTGTTGTTTCTAGATCCCTGCATCACAGAAGCTACTAACTCACCATCAGGGTGGAGACAGCCCCGACCCTACCTCTCTGCAGTAATATTAATGGCCTACCTTTAAAGGTGGGTATGTATTTAGAATGAATTTAATCCTAGGGCTTCCATTCAGAGCTCCTTTAGGAACCTGCTTTTTTTCCCATTTTATGTATTTGAAGACATTTTTTTGTGATATGCAGAATCAAATATTTCTAAAGCATCCTTACATAGCTAGTTCCTCACTCTGATATTACACCACGTAGTATTCTTTGGCCGAACCATTCACTTGCCTTCCACTTTCACTAGGAATCCAAACCCTGTAACCCTAACCACAATGCTTGGATTTGTTTTAAATAATTTTAAAAACATTTTTAGAATAGATTTAGATGTGGAGAGTCCCTGTGAAAACAGTAAAATATGTTCCTGTTTACACCACACCAGTTTCTCCTGTTACCATGTCACATTAGGACAGTATATCTGGCACAGTCAATGAACCGATATGGATACATTATTATTAATTGAATCCCATCTTTGCTTATTTATATTTCCTTAGTTTTCTACCATTTTCTGTTCCTGAATCCCACTCAGGCCCCCACATTACCTTTAATCACCATGTCTCCTTAGACTCTTCTTGCATTGAGAGATTTTTCAGATTGTCCTTGATTTGATGTCCTTGAGAGACTGAGAAGTAATGTGCAAAACTTTTGTCAAGTGTCCCTCAGTTCGGCTTTGTCTGATGTTTTCCTCACGATTACAATGGGAGATGAGATTTTTTTGGAAGGAAAATAATGGCACTAATGTACCATTTTCATCATCTAACAACAAGGGTATAAAAATAAAGTGCTCAAAAGAGGATCACATTTTGATCTCGATCTTCATCAGGGATTAGGTGATTTGTTAGGTTGCTCCACTGGAAGGTTACCTTTCCACACAATATTCTTTGTGAGGGAGACATTACGTGCAGCCTACACTTAAGGAGTAGGCAGTTATGCACAACCTCATTGAGGGCAAAGTGTCTACTGGTAAATAAATTACTTAGAATCCTGCATAGAAGATGTATGTCTTGTGGATTTATTGAGTCATTTACGTAGTCATTTATTTATATCAATATGGGCCCATGAACATTTATTTTATATTTTGGGCTATATTTCAATGCTACTTTAGTTTGTTTCTGAAATTGTTGTAGTTTTGGCCATTGGAGCACTTTACATTAGTTTTTATGACTCCTTGTCATGTCCTATCACTGTGTGTATGTCTTTATTTCCTTCCACCCTCACTCCCTCTCTCCCTCTCTCCCTCCCTCCCTTCCTCCCTCTATCCCTTCCTCTCTTCCTCCCTCCCTTCCTTCTTCCCTTCCTTCCTCCCTCCCTTCCTTTCTCCCTTCCTTTCTCCCTCCATTCCTTCCTTCTGTCCCTCCTTCCTTCCTTCCTTCCTTCCTTCTTTCTCTGTCTTCCTCCCCTCCTTCCCCTTTTTTCTCCTCTTTTTTCCTTCTTTCCTTTTCCTTCCTTCCTGCCTTCCCCCCTGTCTTTCTGTCTTTTATGATTCACTATTTCTTGAACTACAAGTTGCCCTAGGGCTCATCTTTTGTATTTTATGACATCATGCTCTAATTTTTTCCCATCATTTGCCCCCCTAGATTATGCGTCCCTTGACTAAAAGTACTTAAGTCAAAATTCAAATCCTGTGGCAGGCGGTATGTTTTTGAATCAGTACCATGATTTCACAAGACAGACTGATCCAGTCATCTTTACTGTTAATGGGGCTGAATTTAAAGAAGATAAGAATTAAACTCATTATGAATTATTTAATTTATATAGACAATTATGAACTGTATTTATGGAGAAAGCAGACAATAATGGGAAAAAGTGATAAGCTGAAATAATTTCTCATTGACTTGAGGTACTCAGACATCTGTAAGTAGATGCTCCCCACCAACAGCTGCCACAGGGTTATGGAGTTCACTTTTTATGAGATCTGGCTGAAAGGAGCTGGGAGGTCCTCAGTTTCTCCAAACACTACATTATATATTCAAGAGTTGCTGAGAAATAAAGCATCAGAAAATAAGGTTGTTGTAAAGACACAGCATAATTTGTCAGCTTGCTTAAAAAATGTCTGGTCATTACACCAGGAAACAATTTGTGTGACACTTAAAGTTTACAGTAGACCATTCCTTAGTACCTTTCTATCCCAATCCAAAACTGTCCTATTTAATCATAAGATAGCTTATGATTACATTGAGCAAAGGAATTCTGATGAGAGAAAGTTTGAAAGAGACTGGAGTTCTTTTGGAGAATTAATATATGTGGGAGTTGAAGAAAGTTCTGTCAATACTATACTGCAAGCAAATATGAGACTTCCTTACAGATGCTCCTATTTCATAAGAAAACAGAATTGCATGTAGTATTGTGCCCCTACTGGAAAGATCCAATAAACTAATGATGTGAAGTATTCTTTCTTTAAAAAGGTCTGCTTATTATGTGGCAAAGAAAAATGATTATCAACTACTACAATACAAGATATTACTATAAACATACATTCTGCTACACTTAAGTAGCTTGCAGAACTTTTACTTATTCCAGTGAGTATTTTTTTGTTTATTTGTTTCTTGGGAATACATTTAATAGCTAATGGATCTTGCCTCGATTATCAAGAAGCTCCATGTAACCCAGGGCTTCCTGCAAGTATATCTTGGTGAATAGAATCACAACGAACTTATTTGTATTCTAGCTCATTCATGTTGTTCAGCTGATTGGAAATGCTGGCAGTACTGTGACTTTGTAGTTACTCTCAATATTACAAAATCTTATAATTATTCTAAGGGGCAAAATAAAGTTTCAAATCAGAAATTATTAAATTGATACTGGTATCGTAATCAAAGCCCCACTTCCATTCAAGTGAAAATGGCTTCATTCTTTCCAGGTGAGTTAGATTCTGGGGCAAAAGGCAAGTCTTACCAGTAGGTTCTCTCTTCTTAGTTACTATTTCAGATCCCACAAAGTTTGGAGGAAGGGAAGGACAGACGTGAGGAACAAACAAAATAAAATGAAACTCCTTATTGACTGCAAGTGTCTTAAATTGCCTTGTTTTGTCTGGCCATTATTTAAAGGTGACATATGCTTTCTGCATTCTCTTGTAGGTTCTTGGACATTAACTGTATTAGTGAAGAGTTTTCATCTGCACTTCCCCCTAAGGCCAGTTATACATCTTGCTCCAATTTATCCCTTGCTCTTGGCATCTAGCTACTTTCCATTCAGACCCTCTCACTTTCCAGGTGGCCATAGCAGACAGACCTAAACAACTCCCATGGACTACGCAAAATATTCCTGCTTACTTTTACCTGGCAAACTTGGGGCCTGGACTAATTCCCATGGCAGTCACCCAGCCTACATCTCAGCTACTTATCACCTAGCCAGCTGGTCACTTAACTTCAGATTACTCAGAAGGGAGCTAGGCTCTGGTATACCATGTCCTTCTAATTTCAAGGAACACCTATTAAGCTCTGCAAATTATTCCTCTGTAGTTCATTTGCTTTGATTTGAAATGAAGAGATACTGTAAATACGCCCCAACCTGCTCTCTGATGGAAAAGGTCACAAGCTACAACTTCCCCACATGTCTTAGTTACTTTTCTTATTTCTGAGACAAATTACCCAACTCCCAAAGTTAAGAGAGGAAAAGTTTATTTAGCTCACAGACTGTAGAGATTTTAGTCCATAATAAACCGGCTCCAAGGCAGGGTGGCTCAGCAGAGGAGGGCAGTTCGTGACAGGCAGACTGTAGCACAGCAACAAGGGGGCCTTGACAGCATCCTTTTGCCCTTTTATATTACCCAGGCCACCAGCATTAGGGTTGTGTCAAATCAATCAGTGGATTTATTTAGTAATGACCTACCCTTCATCCTTGCACCCTTAATCCTAGCACTGCACCCTGAATCAATCACATACTCTAGATTTAGCCACCTCTGAAAAAGCCCCCCCCCCAACTGCATGAGGCTTTGGGGAAATATCTAGACACAAGCCATAACACCAGAGAAAACCTATTAAAAGTACTGAGATAGCTGGTCACGGTGGTGCACACCTATAATCCCAGCACTTTGGAAGTCTGAGGCAAGAGGACTGTAAATTTGAGTCTAGCCTGGTCATCTTAGTAACAATAAGAATTTGTCAAAAATAAAAAAGGGTTAGGGATATAGCTTAGTGCAAAGGCCCTGGTTCAATCCCTAGTACCACTAAATAAATAAATACTTAAAAGGCACCTTCCTTTTGCTCCTCCTCACTTCCCCACTCCCTAGGGTGAATAGCTTGAGAGTCCTCCCGGCACCCTCCAGGTTACTTCTGCACCCTCTAGGCCACTTTGCACAGGAGCCAAAGCTTGAGTGACCATGGCAAAGCTCCTCCTCCACTCCTGGGGCGTCAGGTGCTGCTTCTGCTTTTCTGAGGAGGAACAAGAGAACTCCACTGGACATGTCCCATGATGATATCCCCACAACCCCCTAAACCCCAAGAGTTCATGATCAATATACCTGGTCCTCCTAAAAACTCCTGAGAAGCAGCAGCAGCAGCAACAACAGCAGCAGCAGCTACCGTCACCATGACAGCTGCAGTGGTTCTGGAGGCCCTAAGCCTCTCCAAGAGATATGTCTTGGCCATAGCAACCTTGAAACTCAAACTAATCTGAGATGACTTCATCCTGTGGCCACTCCTGATGACTGCCCTGTGACTTCCAGATGACTCTGTGTTCTCAAGCCAGTGCCCAAAATGTACAAACCTGTGCATGGCAGAGGCTGCTCCTGCTCTGAATAAGCAGCTCCCTTACACTTCTCAGGTTAGTCACGGAGGGCTCCATCTTGCACTTTTCCTCAATGTTGGAGCACAAGTCTGAATAAAGCCTCCCTCAGGTGATTCTCTAAACCTATTTGCAGTTATCATCTCAGGTGGTGTGGACAGAGAAAGTGTGGGGGAAGATGGCTTCAGATTGCTGCAAAGCCTGGGGCATCCTGGGACACACAAGGACATGACCCCACTGTCTAGTGAAGGCACACAATGGGGTGCTCTTATATAAGCATCACTTAGCATAAATAACTGCACTGCATATAAGCATGACTTAGCATAAATAACTGCACATAAATTTTGACAGTACACAACAATGTAAACCTTGATAATGGCGGATATATATGGGCTGAACAATAAAGACATTTGCTGTTGTTGTTGATGTTGGCTCTGTGTGCTTTCTCTACTCTGGGGACCTCATCTGGGAAAATACCCCTGCCTCTGACAAGTGGCGTAGTTGGCAGGATGAGGTGAGTGTCCCCTCTGCATCTGTGGAAACAGCACTTGGTAGGGAAAGAGAGCCCTGGGAGGTTGCCTACATGCTTTCCCTGGCCTAACCCTGGTTACCTTTCTGGCTGCTTGGAAGGCCCCCAAGGACTGGTGTCTGTCTGACACCTGGGGACATGTGGAAGTGATAGACATGCAAAGGATATAAACCCTGTCTGGCTGCTACAGGCAGAAGGCTCACTGGTGGTCCATGAAAGCCAGCCCATCCCTGGCTCCTAGCGATGGCCCAGATCTCAGTGGCACCCAGCAGCAGAAGCATCCTGGTGTGGGTGCAGGTGCAGGTGCAGGCATAGATACAGAGTTCTTCATCCATTTGAGGAGAGCCCACGTGACATTGGGTACCAGGGACTCAGCTCCTTACCCTTAGGATGTCTGTTTCTCTGGTTGCTGTATATATACAAGGGGTGGACATACTGACTGGTGTTCAGATCAGCACCATGCAGGGAGAATTCCACTTGGGAATCCATGTAGTAAAAACCATAGTCTGAGGATATCCACACCATACACCACTGACTGTCTTGCGGGCTATGCGGGTTATGTGCATGAAGCAGTATCGACTGCCTGGGGCCTATGAGGAAATAGGACAAACCATCTTGAAACTAGAAGAGTCAGGGGTGATATGCCTGACATGTAGCCCCTTCAACTCCCTCTTATGGCCTGTATAGAACCTGAATGGGATGTGGCAAATGACTGTGGGTTACCGGGAATTGAATAAAGTGACTCCTCTGTTGCGTGTGGTGGTGCCTAATATTGCAAACTTGATGGATCCTCTCACCCTGATGCTGGGCTGATGTGATTATGTTGTAGATTTGGCCAATGCCTTCTTCTCCATTGCTATCACACCTGACAGTCAGGATCAATTTGCCTTCACCTGGGAGGGCAGGCAATGGAACTTCCAGATGTTGCCACAAGATTATTGGCATAGTCCAACCTTGTGTCGGGCTCTGATGGCCGGGTGGCCCAGGACATGGCCACTTGGATGAAGCCACGCTGTGTCACTATTCCACTATGTTGGTGATATTACGTGAACCTCTTATTGCCTTGCAGATTTGGAAGCTGCTGCACACCGTCTAAAGGAAACTTCACTGGCCTGGTGGGGAGGCATGGGCCATCAATAGAGACAAGGTCCAGGGACCTGGCTTATCTGTCAAATTCTTGGGTATTATCTGGTTGGGTAAGGTGAAAGTAATTCCCAATGCCATTATTGATAAAATCCAGGCAGACCCCTGACCCATAACAGTGCACCAATTGCAGGCATATGTGGGTTTAGTGGGCTTGTGGTGGACGTTCATACTGCACCTAGGCATGCTGCTGTGCCTTTTGTACCAGTTGACACAAAAAGGCATGACATGGGCCTGCACAGAGGCAGCAGAGGCTGCTTTTCAGGACTTGAAAGGGGCAGTTGTGCAGGTACAAGCACTCTGAGTCATTGGCTCTACCCTGCCATTCACCCTAGCAGTGAGGGTAGATGATATTGGGTTTGGCTAGAGCCAATGGCAAAAGACAGGTAAGCAGAAGAACCCTGTTGGATTCTGGTCACAGCTGTGGAAAGAAGCTGAAGGCTGGTATTCTCTGATTGAGAAACAGCAATGATATATGCTGCTCTGCGTGCCTGTGAGGGGGTCATGGGGCAGCAGACAGTGGAAATACAGACCAAATACCTGAGAAAGAGCTGGTCAGCCTTCATGTATTGGGGATGTACTTGCAGCAGCAGGCCTCCTTCTTACCCAGCCCATTGTCAGTCAAGCTGGTAATGGCATTGAGACCAGTGATATATATGGCACAGAAAACCTTACAGGATGACCGACTATAGGGCATGACACCTACCCCCTATGCAGAAGAGAAAGAGGGCCCTCTGGCTGACATCTGGTATACCAAGGGGTCCAGCCATGGCACAGCCCCACAATGGACAGCAGTCGCTGTCCAGCCCAGGACAGAAATCCTCTCATTTGAATCCAGTACAGACAGGTTGAGCCAATGGACAGAACTGCAGGCAGTGTGGCTACTTGTAAAGCGTATGTGGCTACTTACACGTGTCCTACTGGCTGCAGGCCGCTGGTATGACTGAAAGGTTCCACAGGCTCCTGAAAACCAAACTGATCTATTTGCTTCCAAAGTTCACGTGGGGTACAAGACTTACCCCAGGGAGTTCAATTGCTCAATAATCACCCAACAGGTGACAGCCTGTTAGATCACCTCTTGAAAGTGTGCCAGCCTATCTGCATATTCAATTCACAGAGTAAGGTCCTAAGGTGAAAAAAGGGGCCTTAATCCTTCCCATGTTGGAACATAAGTGACTGGGAGAGAGCTATCAATGGAGTTGGTATTGGCCCACAGACCCCGATGGGAAATTGGTGTTCCTCTTGGAGCCCTGGGAGGAAGGACTAAAATGTACCATAGAAGTACAGCCCTGGACTTCAACATGCTCCCAAGGGCCTCGCTGCTCTCCCCACCTAATACTGGAGCCACGATTCTGAAAGAAAGTGATATCATGGCTGCTTGACTCATCCGTGGGAGCAGTAGACCTAGCCCCAAATCCTTTACTCCCAGTAGCAATGGGAACCCAGGTTTGATATTCTAACCTGTCTCCTAGGGGAGACAAGATGATTCTGGCCACAGTTCTATTACAGGATGAACATGTAGCCTGTATCATCCCAGATGGGTGGGATCTTCATATAATGGAAGCTACTGGAAGACTCCACAAAGCTACAAAAGGGCACTATAAGCCTCAGCTGCTGAACAATGGGGTGGCTAGGAACTGTCCAGAGCTGTAAAACAAAGAGCTGGGAGCCACTGACCATCAAAGCCCGGAGCTGCTAATGCTGATTCATCATTTCCATCCAAATTGAGTGAAATAACCCTCAGCCAACTGGCAGAGAGCTCTTCTTAACCAGGTGTGGGTGCATGCCTGTAATTACAACTAGTCAGGAGATGGAGATGGGAGAAACACTCAAGTCGAGGAGTTCAAGGCCAGCCTGAGCAATATAATGAGACCCTGTCTCAAAACAAAAATGCTTTTTCAACTGATGCTCCAACTCTTTTTATACCCCAAATTCAGAAAAGGGTTTTGGTAGTGTGAAATACTTTCATACAAATCCAGGAGATGCCCTGGTGGTGCATTTGCGCAACCCCAACCTCTCCTTGAACCAAAGATTGTCAGATTTCAAAAGCTTCCTCTTAACATAGTTGTATTACTGACTTATATCACTTTATTGAAAGGAACAGTCAATGATTAATTATTTGATCAATCTTTCATGTCTATATTTGCTTTCCTGAGTGACCACTTTGAAGTTATCAATATGTAATATGGTAATATAGCAACCAATGTTACTTTCCTGTTGCCTTGTCTGTAATTCAGTATTGCTTGTATTGTTCTTGTGTTATTTTGTAAGTGGATGACTGTTTGTTAATGTTTTCATTCTTTTATTTTTAAAATTAAAAAAAATTCCTCTTTTTATTGCATGCCCCCTTCCAGCAACAGCAAAGATTTAGGGAGAAAGAAAATTAAAAACAAAGTGAAAAGAACATATCCCAACTGGAAGCACTACAGCTTCCCCTTGTGAAACTCCCCCGAACTGTGTTTCTGGTACCCTTAAACTATTTCAAACACACATCAAACTTCAAAGGGCAACTTTGCTTAAACAAGGAACAATAGAATTCATCAACAGATCAGAAATATCTATTGATTTATGTCAGGAACTATGCACTATGCAAGAAGAAAAATAAGACAAAATACATGTACTCTTTATGACAAGGGACATATAAAGGATGTTAAATTAAGATACGTATTGAGAAAGGAGTCTTAGCTCCTGTAGAATTCAGTGGAGCTTTCTGTGGGTTTGAATCTTGTGAGAGATGTTTTTCCCAGAAATCATGGAATTAGAAAGTTTCAGGGAAGGGGGAATAGCCAAATGCAGCAATAAGGTTTAATAATAAGAAAACTGGGGCTGTTTTTCAAATTGGATATTAAGGCATTCACTGAGGGACTTTGCCAGTGAAATTTCAGCTAAGAAGTGAAGACAAAAGGCTGGTTACAGAGACCAAGTAGTTGTATTCAGTGTGGATTAACCTTAAGCTTGGTTGTGAAGGGCAGGAGACAGGGTGATAAAAAGGCAATGCAAATTCAAGGGCAAGTGTTTTGGGTTTGAGAAACTTGATAATTTTATGGATTATAGAGATAGAACCAGTACTAAGGAAGAGGTTGACTAAACTCCAGGAAAATAATTGGCAGAACAATGTCATTCAGAGAGCTAGGAGGGGCTGGCCTTGTGCTGGAATAAGGATGCTTCTCTTGAAACCAGAGAAAAAGAGCCAAGATATGTATAGATATAATAGGTGAGAGACTGTAGGAGCAGGAAGTGGAATAATTCACAGGGAGATTGGAGGCAAGGGAGGAAACCTGAGGACTGTAAAGATTTGTGATAGACACCAAAGGACATAAAGTGGCTACAGTGCTGACCTTGGGAAAGATATATGCATAGACTACAGCTTACAAGGTTTAGAGATTGTTTTTCTACTAGTGTTCAATTGCCCCAGGGTGGTATTGTAAAAGATTGTGGGAATGATCTGGGGTCAGGGTTGTACTTCCCAAAAAAAGACAAGAATATTAGAGAAGAAATGACTTGAGTCATCAAGCATACTATCTACTCTGTCTAGGGAAGTGAGGCCGGATGATGAAGATTAGCTTCAGCATCTACCTTAAGGGACTTTCTATAGGCAATTTAAGCTCCAGGAGCAAAGCATCCATGAGCATAACACTTAGGCACAACAGTCAGGTCATTCCCCCTTGAACTGCTAAAGACCATTCAACATGCCATGAGATCAATCTTAGTGGAATTTGGCTGTACATTAGAATTACACTGGAGCTTCTAAAATAAACAAGTAAGTGATAATACCATGCAAATTCCAATGACATTGATTTGAGATAAGGCCAGCTCATCAAATCTACCGTATATCCAGGGTTTTTAGCCAATATTTTGGGTGGTCACCCTTCAATTAAACAAGTCAAGGAGCAAGTTGGGAGAACTGCAGTCTAGAAAGAACAGAGATAGCTGAATTCTATAGACAACCTAACATCTCATTTCTGCTGATAGCTTCAGTCTTTTTATATGCTAACTAGGTGATAATTGGTACCAAAATTGACTGTCTTTATTTCCCTTCTTTGTTTCTGTCACTCATGATAAGATAGGGATGCTAATTAACTGTGAAATGGCCCTCAAAGCAGCCAAAAAGCAAAAGAATTAATGGGAGTGAGAAGTATTGTTCTGTAAGTATCTGTTACATGGACAGATTACCTATAACCTCTCTCCACACTCTCCAGTTTACAGTTTTCCTCAATAATAAAATTTCCTTTTTGCCTCCCCATTTGTATTCATTGCCCCATCTAGGAAAAGAACCTTGATTCAATTGGGATTTTGTTAAACCCTCATCATGTAGTTAATTCTATCTTTCTCAAAATGTCATAATCGACTTTCTCCACGTGAGCTGTCTCTAGTCAGTTTGTTAGTGTCTAGGTGTTCGTGTGTGCTTTGCTTTCTATCATGTTAATTAAATTACTTGTTGTGTAAGTTATTGCAGTGTCCCAGATGATGGAGATCAGACAAATGTCAGGACACTCATTAATATTTCCTCAACACTTGAGGGAAGGAAAGAATTGCTATTTGTCTGCCTCCCCTCAAGACTGGCAGATATTGGTATAGTTACAAGGTACAGTTATATGACCCTAGACTAGTGGTTATCAACTTTGTCCATGTATCAGAATTACCCAGAAAGCTTTAAAAAGTACTACTGACTGGGTTCCACTCCCTCAAGAGGTTCTTATGTCATTATTCAGAGGGTTGGCTTGGACACAAGGATTCTCAAGAGAGTTCTTGTGAGCAATTTAGATTAGGAATCCATTTCTCAAGAACTAGCAAAGCTGTAGGGAAAATAATAGATGAGACTAGGTGTATGTCCTAGTTACCTGTATATTTTTTATTGCTATTGTTTTATCTAATGCAAAAATATCTTGGCCTATAGCCCTCTCTCTAGCTTGTAGGCTCTTAAAAATAGGAATAATATTAGTATTTTATCTGCAGGATGTTTCCTTGGGTAACTGCTTATAAAATGTCTCAACTCCACCTGGGTCACTGAGCTGTCATGTAAACCAGTAATTATTTGGGATTAGCCTCTGTGTGGTAGAAGCATTTTTACCAGGATATTTCATTTATGCTTCAGTGGTTTAAAAGTCAGAGAAGTACACGAGAAGGTAGACAGGGTCTGGTAAAGGTTCTTACAGTGATGCAAAGTTGCATACCTAGAATTTTTTCATTGCTCATAGCCATTTTTCTTGTCATAGACAAAGGACTAATTCAACAGATTTTGAAGCACAACACTAGGGTGGTTTTCTCTAAGGTAATGACTAAACTCCATGCATGTCTTTCTTCTGCACTCCCCACAGCCCACCTTGAGAAAGAACAGGGGACATAACCAAGGAGAATCACTGATGTGTTCACTGTCCTTCAACTAAACGTCCTTCACACTCAACCCTTCACCCTCAGCCTGGGTTTGGTAGGGTGTAACCATGAGCTGTGAGGCCGCCTATGGGGCAGGGCCTTGGTTTTCTGAGCTACAGAATGAAGATAATAGTGGTGCCTACCTAATGGGCTGATGGGGAGATTCAGCGAATTTATGAGTGAAGTTCTTCCAACAGATCTGGCCACACGAAAGAACCAATAACTGTTAGCCAAACTGCGACGGGTTTTTCCAAGGTCCTACAGTTGAAATCATCAGTGTCAACAATTTAGCTACCTCTGCTTAGGGAAAACGTTTAAAAAGGTGAGAGAATTGGACCTGGGGGACACTAGAAGCAGGAGACTCCAGGACCCCAGCAATGGGTCTCAGCTTCCTTGTTATTATTTAAAGGCAACAAAGGGACATCTTCTTTTCTAGTACTCCCAAGTCACTATCTAAAATTCATTCTCCTTATTCTTCAGAACTGCAAGCTCCATCTATGTAAGAATAAAATATATTTTATTGATCATTATGTATCCAGTGATTGTCCCAGGGTCTGACACATAGCAAATGAGCAATAAAATGCTAACTAATCCACAAGCCCCAGAGGAGTTAATTTTTTTATCAGCTGTTAACATGTTAGCCTAAATCAGACCACCCAATTTCGTCCTGGCACCTGGTGGTTTTCAGGTCTGTACAGAGAATGAATAAATTGCAAGGAGGAAGAAAGAGTTAGAGCAAGAATAGGCCTGAGGGATGCACGGTGTCCCAGCCACAGGGAAAACAGCTTTACAGAGAAGCTAAAGGGCAGCCTGCAATTACAGACCATTAAGAAGCAGCCAATGAATAAGAGGCCCAGTTAGGCGGCTGGAAATGCACAGGAAAGAAAGGAAATGGTGGGACGGGGCACAATGGAGACAAACAGGTAAAGAGTTCAGAGTAGCTAGCTGTGGAGAAGCTTTGAGTGATGAAGATAGAAAATAAAAGTGAAATATAGCATCAGTTCCAGGTATTTTGTTACCTGGGATTTGCTGTGCCATGCATATGGGGAAACAAGCACTTGAGCAGTGGTTCTCGAAGTGTGGTCCTCTGTCCAGCGACATCAGCATCCCGTGGGTGCTTTTCAGACATGCTTATTCTTGGGCCCTATATTAGTTCATTTTCATCACTGTAATGAAATGCTAGAAGCAGGCTAACACTATGAAAAACAAAACTTTATCTGGCTGTCAGTATAAGATACTGAAAGTCCAAACAACAATTCACAGGTGCCGGTGAAGGCCCTCTGGGGCTGCATCATCTCTTGGCAAACTGCAATGATGGAGCGTGTGCTGAGCGAGCAACCACATAACCAAGCAGAAAGCCACACAAACCTGGAGGGGCTGAGTTCAGGCATTTATAACAGCCTTAATGTGAGAACTATCAGAGTCTCATGAGAAATACCCCAGTCTCCTCTGAAAGTATACCCCGACTGATCAAAGGATATCCCACTAGGACATACCTCTGGTGATGAGGGACTGAGGATCAAACCCAGGGCCACATACAAGATGGCAGGCTGAACTCTACTACTGAGCTACCCTTCTCACACTCATGCTTCACTGCTTAATGATCCATACTCACTCCCTGCCTTGCAGCCTGAGGACCAAGCCTCTAACATGCAAAACTCTGGGGGACAAGCAACGTCCAAACCATAGTAAGCCCTTTCCCACAGCTAATGAATCAGAAACTCTATTGGGGTAAGGTCCTGCAAAGAGTCTTACAACCCTCCCCATGATTTTGAAGCAAACAAGGGGTTGACTTTCACACATTTAAAGTTTTACTTAAAAACCTTGAAAAAAACCAAATGAACCTTTCATGCAAGTGAATGTGATATGGTGAGAAAA
The DNA here is from genome assembly GCF_000276665.1 of Chinchilla lanigera. Classification (NCBI taxonomy): domain Eukaryota; kingdom Metazoa; phylum Chordata; class Mammalia; order Rodentia; family Chinchillidae; genus Chinchilla; species Chinchilla lanigera. Next base: position 9,424,978 of record NW_004955431.1, on the reverse strand, counting down.
GTTCTTTTGTAAATCTTTACAACTCCAGAAGGTAGGTGAGGAAGATACCTACCATGAACTTTTGTTTTGTTTTGTTTTGTTTTTATGTGTGAAGGGAGCACAGCCCCATAGTTGAGTTGCCTAACCCATTGCACGGGGGAAGAAATAGCAAGGAGCACATCTCTCAACTCAGCACTAAAACAGTTTTTCTTACCAGTTTCCTCTGATCAATCCACAAAAGTCTACACATCACAAAAGTCTTCTTGGTGTAGTCTCTTAAAAAATATATTTGAACATGATCAAACCCTCCATATGGAGTATCAATCAAATTACTAGTTTTTCATATAAAAGCTTTTATTTGGGTTTGACTTCATGGTCAAAATAGTAACTAATACATAGAGCATACATTCACTGACATTAATTTAACCCTTATGTTTACAGTTGAGAATCAGATGCAGAAAAATTTGAAGGTATCCTGAAAACTCTGGAGAAAAATTAATTAACAAAAATTTAGCAAATCGAAAGTAATATGGAGCTATGAAGCAAATTTTATAATAAAGTATACCATATTTTGTAGAAGTTATTGTCAGCCCTTCAAGGAGATAGATTTAAATTCACTCCTCCACTACCAGAAACAGCATTTGGCTTCAGTGTCTGAGAAAATCTCCACCTCCATCAGCCTACTCCAGGAAATCTATGATAAGCAGGAGCTGACTCTTAACCCTGGGGAAATAAACATCTGAGGAAGCCAAGCATTGTCTTGAAAACTGGCAAAGGAGAAGAAAATTCTACAGTAGTGTTACAAGAAAGCAGCTTCCCAATGGCTTCAAACCCTTCCCATAGAACACTCTTTTGACATGGAGATGTGCTGGGTAAATTCATACAGCACAAATAAAACAGACTGTAAAGGGTACTTCCATGCCCAGAATTTTTATTTGAATTAAATGTTTAGTCACTGAATCTCTGCCAATGACTTAACTGATTTGCTGATTTACTTGTGGTAGAATATGTCATTTATTTTAACATATGCCAGTTTTAGTACAATTTAAAGAGGTTGTTCTCAACCTTTGCTGCACATTTCAATCAACTAGGGAGCTTTTAACAATCCCATGCTGAGGCTGTGCTGCTCCCCAGGCTGATTAAATCTGTGTCTAGTGCCAATCCCTGGGCATTATTAGTATTTTATAAACTCCCTACATGATTGATTCTGTTGGAGAAGGAAGAAACATTCTTTCCCCACTACTTTTTTTAGGTTCTCTGGCTGGTATCTTGTGGAATTAGGCTAACAACAGACAGATTAACAAGAGAAGAGCTTATGCATTTTATTAACATGCGCATCCTGTAATTGTGTGGTTGTGCATACACATGGGACAGCTCAGATAAGAATCTCAAAAGGATAGTTAAAATCTGAGGTCTGTATACCTAATTTATTAAGGGAGAGAGAGGAAGAGGAGAAACAATATGTGTAGAAAAGCAAATGATGTTTCACAAACATAAATGGGCTCTTAGGAAAATAGATGTGACACAATATGATGGTTTTCTGACTGTATTCAGGTGTTGGAGAAGATGGGGGCAACACAGTTGGAAACAGGTAGACTGAAAAGAGAGTCCATGAGTTCCTCCTGTTCCTATACCAGGAAGAGGGGTGGAAAGGATCTGCAGGTGGTGTTGGCAAGTCTTGGCAGCGGTTATAGAGACGGTGAATGGTTGCAGAACTTCTCATTGTGAGGATCAGGGTTGCTAGGGACTATTCACTGGATGCTATAGTCATGGAGACACAACTAAAGATCCAGTACAGATGGTGGCCTAAAGCATGCTCCCTCCCAGGGAACAGTTGTACTTGGATAGAATCAATTGAAGAGTGAGAAAGGCTCTTTCCCGGGTGCTGAAACCCTCTGCCCTCCTAGACATAAAGGAAGATGTCTCCATCATGACTGAGATGGGATTTACTGAAAACTTTATCAAAAGAATAACTGAAACAAATTTAAAACTCTATTTGGCTCTTATCTTTTCATTCTAGAATCAGGTGACACTTAATTCTGTATGATAGAATGATTATTTTGATACCCCAGAGATGGTTGGCATTATAGGGAGAAAGGGACTGAAGAAAGGAGAAACTGAACAGAAAGTGAACTGATCATTTTAAAGTTTTCACTTTCTTTCTTTCTTTCTTTCTTTCTTTCTTTCTTTCTTTCTTCTTTCTTTCTTTCTTTCTTTCTTTCTTTCTTTCTTTCTTTCCTTCCTTCCTTCCTTCCTGCCTTCTTTCCTTCTTTCTTTCTTTTTCTCTGTCCTTTTTCTTTTTTAGGTAGAGTCTCACTATGTAGCTTAGGGTGGCTTTGAACTGACTATGTATATAGTACAGGCTTGCCTCAAACTCCCAGGGATAATCCTTCCTCCCTCAGTCTCTCTAGTACTGGGATCACAAGCATCTGCCACCACACCACTCAGTCTTAAAGTTACCTTTCTTATAGGGGTATATCAGAGATCTTCTAGACACTTTGACTCAGTTGACTGAGGTATCCTTGGGTTTTGGTTTTTGTTTTTTAAATAGCCTGTGACAAAGTTCAGTTCCATTCTTTTGCATTTTTGCATTTGCAGGAGGGAATCCATCCTGGTTTGGTCTTGCTCTCCTGGTATGCAGTAGCTTCCTCCAAAACAATGGTCCCTCATAAACTTCATTTAACACACACTGGGATGAGGTCTTGAAAGATTGTTTTGACTAAGGCTTCAAAATAATGTGAAGTTTTTTTATACTTAAAGTTGTAGGATAAAACTCACATGCACCATATCAATATTTAACAGACTGACCTACAGTCAGAGCTCAGGGAACTACCGCTAAGAACACATCTACATTCCAGCTCCAGGATTAAATCATGATATAAAAAGAATGCACTTTTAGATAGCCAGTGTTGCCTACTTTGGAGGACATTGCCAGAATTCTCAGGATAGGCCTAAACACAAAATATCAACACAGAAAGCCCTGGAGTGCTGCATGGTTCTGGATAGATATAGTTTCACTCCCACTGGTGGAAGCTGTTTGGGGAACTATAAGACATAGCTAAGCAGACAACCTGGACACAGCCTGAGGTTTGCTATTATAAGCATCTCTTCCCATTTGTTGGGAAGAAAAAGTAATACCTTTTCCTCACCCACCACAAGGGTCATGGCCAACATGCTTATAAAAACAGATTAAGAAAAGCATAATATGTTTATTTAACCTAAGTTTTACATGATACTGAAACCTTCATAGTGATCCAAAGAGCTAGAGAGAAGTGTCTTTTGTGTTTAGATTTCATAAAGACTGAATAATAGTGTAGGATTCAACAAAAATGTCTGATCTACTGGTCATTAATGGAGCAAAACTTAGTGCTATGACCTGCACAAGTGTCCCCCAAAGGCCCATGTGTTAAAGGTTTGTCCTAGGAGGGGTATTATTAGGAGAGGGTAGAACCTTTAGGAGATGAGAAGCCCTTGGGAGCTAAGCAACAACCACAAAAATGTGGAAGCTAAGAAGCAAATGGAGGAGAGGTAACTGGCATTTTAGACCAGACATGGCTGAAATTTATACTAGCTGAAGGGAAAACCAAGAAGCAATGTGGTTTGGGATGTGGAACTCTAGAAAGATTAAGGACTTAGCAGCATCAGCTACAGATGGGAGTTGCCTGTGTGCTCCAGCAGAGAACATGTTGGTTATATCACTATATGGGGAGGGACAGAGTATGCATGGGTGAGAAGGCAGCCATGGAAGAAAACAGAGGGAAAAAAGTAAAAGGCCAAGGATGCATACCAGAGATCTACTAAATCTGAATGTTTGTCTCCCTCCAAAATTTATGTTGAAACTTAATGCCCAATGTGACCATAGTAAGAAGTGACATCTTCAAAAAAGATTAAGCCATTAAGGCTTCTCTCTCCTGAATGGGATGAAAGCCCTTATAAAAGAGATGGGAGGCTGAACCAGGAGGATTATGAGTTTGAGCCCAGTCTGGATCACTTAGCAAATTAGAAAGACCCTCTCAGGGATGGGGATGTAGCTCAGTTCAAAGGACCCGTGTTTAATCCCTGGTAGTATAAATGAAGTGTATACTGCGCCCCCCAGCCAGTATACTTCAGTTTCTTAGTTGCCCAGGTAATAGCTCCTGTTCCAATCCAGTTGTTCCTGTCTCTTAGAAACGGCTGGTCACTGTGACGCATAGCTGGTGACTGTGATGCACACTGTATAAACTAATCCTCATTGACAAACCATTCTGCCTCTGTACCTCCTGCTTGCTTGTCTCATATAAGCGTTAGAGCACCAGGGATCAGAGCCTGGTATTTTGGGAATGATTCAAATCAGTGCCTGTCTCTGTAAATAAACCCACCTCCAAATCCTGGGTATCATTTTGGTGTTTCCGCTTGCCATTGCATCTGGTGCATTGGCCAGGAAGACCAACCATGCTGACCTCTTTGGTCGCCTGTCATAATCCTTGCAGAAGAAGCAAGGACCTCTCCAGGTCCCAAAGGGAAGTGTGAATTCTTGAGATTTAAGTATTAACTGTTTCTTTTAATAAACCATTAGACATCAGCAATACAATTATCCCAGATATATATATATATATATATAGTGTATAGTTTTCCTTTTACATGGTGTCATTTTATGGCTTTGATATAAGGATAATGCTGACCTCATAAGTACTTAGAAGTGTTTTCTTTTGAATAGTTTTGAAGGGTTTGAAAGAAATGGTGTTTATTCTTTAAATGTTCAGTAGAATTTAACAGTGAAGCAATGTAATCCTGGGCTTTATCACAAATCATGCCCCTTCATCATGACCTCTGCTGCTGTCAGATGTCGTGGGAAACACAAACAGGCATCCAGCCACACATCAGCCTGATAAACTGTTGGTCACCTTAGGAAAATCTCCATGCCATCAACAGTAGAGCCATCACCTTGCACTCTGCAGTTCCCAACTCATACACCCTTTTTGGACTGTTCAGCTTTAAAAGTTGTCTTCTTCTTCTTGTGAGTTGCTCCCATGAACCCCTCCAACTAGGAAAATCCTGAGATAAAAGGTTGCTCACTTGGACTCAATTGCCACAAAGGATTGAAAACTCTCATACTATTTTCAGGGAGGCTCTAACAACAGATTTGACCAGCCACCAGCACCTTTTCTCAGAAGTTTCTCTGCCCCTTCTAGCTCTGTCATGGTCTCCCAAACAAGCAGCATAGACTGTCACACTGCCAAAATAAATTCTTCTGCCTGTAAAGCCAGTTCAAGATCTCTGAGTTGCCAGTGCCACCGTGTTTGCACTCCATATACTTTGCCTCAGTCTTCTGCCAGCCATACACCTGCCTGGACCTAAAAATTGCCTTCTTTTGGCTTAATAGGCTCTGTCAGCCAAGCCCTCTTCACAACTGACCTGGAAAAAGTATTTCTGATTAATGACATTCCAAGTTGTCTGCTGGAAAGACACAAAAGCTCTGCTGCATTGCTAGGCAGAAACTGGTTATAAGAAAAAAAAAAAACCCACAAATTTCTTGGAGCTGCTGGCTTCTATAGAATCTGGATTCTTGAGCTCACAAAAACAATGATGCTTACTCAGTCTGTCAGCCCCTGGAAGCACCCAGCCTACCTGTGCTAATACCTAGATCCAGTAGCTAATGGCAGCCTGTCCCATTGTCTTCACACTCTAATAGCCACTGTCTGTCTGATCAAGCTCATCTTAGGCCAAGACCTAACTGTCCAGGTGCCACATGCTGTGCCAGACCTCAACCAGTCCATAGGACTCTTATAGTCCGTAAGGACTCTTATGCAAAAATCCCCACCTGACTTTTGTGGTGATAAAACCACTCAATCCTGCCAGGTACCTACCCACAGAGCAAGACCCAACAAATCATGACTGTCTGGTATTGTCTGACAAACTGTTCTCAAGATGATCAGACTTTAAAAATATTCGCCTCTGACAGATGCTGAGGACACCCTGTTTACACTTGGAAGTAGCTCTGTTAGGACAGGCTAGATATGCTGTGGTCCCCTCAGGCAACATTATTTTGGCCAAAGCTCTCCTGCTACTGCTTCCTGTTGCTGTTTGGAAACCTGCCACCAATGACACAAAACAATCCAGTCCAGAGGTCTAAGCCCCCTCCAGGGATCCATTGACTGAAACATCAACCCTAGCCAGAAAAAAAAACTTTATCTGGTACTCCCAGAAGATCCATCTTAATCAGAGCCAGACCTGCCCCCAGTGTATGTTCTGTAAGTTCAAGCCACAGTGCTGGCACCCATACCCCTGCAGACAGCTCAGGCTTCAGTGTCTGTGTCACTGGCCCCAATCTCCCATTTATTACCCACACTGAAAAGAAGTTTATAGGGTTCTACTATCAAAATCATCCCTACATATGGCCTACCCTTGACATACAGTATACAGGCCGTAAGAAATATGACCCTACAGAAACAACTGGTAGCCAGTTAAAAGACTATCTGTAGACAGTCCTGCACACACATATAACCCAGGTACATATTAACTACTCTAAAAATTTCAGAAATCCATCCTTAAGATGAACTGAAAAATTTACCTGGACAGCTCCTCCAAGACTCACTTTGAAGAGACAATGCACTCAAAGCCCTGCTCTGGCCACTAGATGCTGGCCAGTCCATACACAGCTGAAGCCTGAGGACATTATTCACAGGATTGCTCCATACCTATTCCCCTTGATTTTTGTGTCTTTTCAGGCTACTTACCCTAGTCTTTGCTTCCCTACCCTCCTGCTAGCTGTAGTTTTTGTTCATTGACCTGGATTCTGCTTAACCCAGTCCTTACTTCCCTGCCTCCTGCTAGCTGTGTTTTTTGCCTTAAACTCTATGGATGGTTGCCCCAAGAGAATAGAATAATCAATCAGACACCTGACCAAGACTTGATGGGCATCCAAAGCACAATGGACATTCTCTTAGATCAAATTAACTTCCTCACTACCTTGTCAGAGTAATGTTACAGAACAAACAGGCCTAAATTATGTCTCTTCATAAAAAGCAACTTACAGAATTCTATAATAAAACAATCTTGCAGACCTTGGCTAGAGCCCATCCTAGGATCACTGACAATCCTAATGTTACCACTTCTAGTTGGGCCTTGTCTCAGAAGATCACATGTAATATGCCCAACGAACATTTGCCAGGGAAACTAAAAGAGGGGGAAATGTAGCAGAAAATGCTCCCCAGCTATACTTCTGTTTCTTAGTTGCCCAGGTAATAGTTCCTATTCCAGTTTTGGTTGCTCCTGTGTCTTAAAAATGGTGGGTCACTGTGATACATAGCTGGTCACTATGATGCATATTGTATAAACCAATCCCCAATTGACAAGCCATTCTGCCTCTGCACTTCCTGTTTGCTTATCCCATATAAGCCCTAGACAGCCAGAGATTGGGGCCTGATATTCTGGAAATGATCTCAATCAGTGCCTGTCAACATAAATAAGTCTACCTCCAAATCCTGGGTGTCATTTCGATGTTTCTGCTTGCCACTGCACAAGAAAGGAGGAAGAGAAAGAGAGGGAATTTCATGAAGCATTTGTTCAACTCGCTTGTCTTCTGCCTTCCATCAAGTGAGGACAGTGTCTTCCCCGCTGGAGGCTGCAGAATGAGGCACTATCTTGGAAGCAGAGAGCAACCCTCATCAGACAGCTAAACTGATGGGTGCCTGGATCCTGTTTCTCTTGGCTTCCAAAACTGCAAGAAATAAATTTTATCTTTATAAATTACCCAGTCTTGAAGTACACATCAAAACTAGAGGGTTCCATCTCACCCCAGTCAGAACAGTTATCAACAAGATTACAAAAAACAATAAAAGTAGATGAAAATTGGTGAGGGGAAGAACCCTTATACACTACTGGTAGGAATGTAAATTAGCATAGCCATCGTGGACAACAGTATGGAATTTCCTCAAACAATAAAACATACAACTCCCACCATGTGATCCAGACAACCACTCCTCCATATAAATCCAAAGGAATTGAAGTTAGCCTACTTTACATCTCAGAATAGCTCAACAGATGAATGGATACAGAAAATACAGGATACTGTATATACATAATGGAATATCATTCTGCCATAAGGAAGAATGAAGTCATGTCATTTGTAGGAAAATGGTTGGATCTGGACATCATGTCATGCACAATAAACCAGAGTAAGAGAAGCAAGTACTGTACGTTTTCTCTCATATGTGGGATACGGGGGGAAAGGGGACGGATAATATGAAAGTAGGAGGAAGATTATGGGAGGAGACAAAGGGAAAGCTGGTGGGCAATATGGGGAATAGATATGATTGAAATATGTTTTATGCATGTATGAAAGTGGCACAGAAAAATCCATTAATATGTACTAATTAAAAAATTATCCTGTCTCAGGCATTCATTATAGCAGCATAAAATGGATTAAGTCAAGCAAACTGACCTTTGTTAGGCTGGTGAAAGAAAAGAAGCCATAGCAACATAGATTCACAAGTCAGATGCATCCAAATCTGTGACTTGAGAGACTATGATTTTATTGTCCATTTCATTCTCTTCTATTCTGCTGGTCCATGGTTCCACTCAGGCAATTTAGAAAAGAAAAAGGAAAACATAACATTTTCTCCCTGCTGACTGCAGAAGAGACAGATGAAGAAGAGGTGAAAATGATTCCTGGCTACATGGGCCACAGAACAGGAGCTGGAAAATCCAGGAAGAAGCGCAACTGGAGAAGATTTAGCTTCCACTTTTGACAAAAACGGGCCATGGTTACAGGGCAGGTCCCCAAAGAAAGCTTATTATTTTCACAGTTTCATGCAATCGACATGACTTTCACAGACTGCAGCACAGATTCTCCTACTAAAAGATGCTATAAAGCTTACCGGTCTTTGATTTTAACATTATTTTTTAAAACTTTAAGCTTTCTTTTCTTCTTTCAGAGTAAGTTCTCCCCATGTGACAACCGAATTCAACCTTTCTTTGTACCTACTGCCAGGAGGGTAGTCAGGTAGATAACCATAGCAATGTGTTCAGGTATGCCAACACGCATGAAATGGTTTCTTGCCTTTCAAAGTAATTCTAGAGGACTTTTACTGAAAATTATCAAACTGAATTACTGACCCTGGAAAGTGGCCAATAGTTTAGCTTTGATCCATCCACTAGTCACTTAGACAGTACAATTAGACTGACAGAATTTCCAGAAAGTTCCACTCCTACCTCAGACATCTATCTCTCTGTCTTTATAGCAGTAGTTTCAGGAAGGTGCCTTGGAATAAAATAAGAGAAGCTGGGTGTGGTGATGCATGTCCATAATCCCAGCACTCTGGGAGGCTGAGGCAGGATGATCACAAGTTGAAACCCAGGCTGGGCAACTTAACAAATTAGCAAGATCCTGTCTCAAAAATTTTTTTGAAATTTTTAACGGCTGGGGATGTAGCCCAGTACAAAGCCTTAATCCTTGGATCCAAGTTAAGGGGGAGATCTGAGGAGGGAAAGCTCCTAAGACTATGATAAGACTGTCCTTGGGATTTATTAGAACACACACACACACAAAAAAAACACTAAATATGATGGATTGCTGTCAGTAAGGAAAGATAAGCAGTATATGCTGCCCCAAATTTCAGTGGTTTATTACTTTTTGGGTAAGAAGCTAAAGAACCTCAAGGAAAAAACTAGGAACTTCGTATTCTAAACATAAGTTATCTGGCATTGGTATAACCTTGGAAAACTCATTTATCCTTGCTTAGAAGCAAGAGTTCTAAAATAAGAATTATAATTATATTGATCCTGTTTGTAGAAAGGTTGTTAGGATTAACATAGAAATAATTATAAAATTACTCAGCAAATATTGCATTAGATCAGAACACATAACTCCAGGCAATACATCTTTGCATTAGAAATAAAATTAGGACTGTTCATCATTGTGATAAAGAATGGAATGCAAATAAATTTCAAAAAAAAATTTTGCAAAAAGATCTTACCACATAGTCCAGGGTGGGCTTGCACTCATTATGGAGCCCAGCAGGCCTCAAACTTGCAATCTTTCTCCCTCAGCCTCCCTAATGCTGGAATTACAGGTGTGTGCCAACCATGTCCAGCTTTAAAATGCCCTTAATGACTTCATTAGTATTAGACAACCTCATTGCTCAAGTAACCACACATATCAAATATAGTATCAGTTGAGTATACCAGGTCACATGTCAAAAAGAGAAGTTTTGAAAAGATATTTGGTGGTTTCCCTTTTAGCAACTCAAGGTATAAAAATACTGTATCAGGCAGAATAGGAGGAGAAAACAGAATTTATTCCAGTGATCCAAAGGATGTTCATAAAGATGTGGGCAGAGATAAGAAACTTACAAAAGATGTTGAAGTCCCTAGAAACTAACCACCGAAGAAATGGTTGCCACCATCAGTCTAAAGGGGAAGGAAAAGTAGTACATCCCAGGAACCCGTGGAGATGAGGCCATGGAAGAGAGTTTGCAGGAACAAGGGTGGTAGGGGAATATGGGTTTTACCAGATAACTCTGCTCAAAGCAGCAAAACGGAACACAACCCTTCCTTCCCACCACTAATAGTATCCACTCTTCCTATGTCGTTTTAAATCCTCTGCAGATTCCTACCTCTAGATGTTAATGATGCTGCCTTTGCATGCCAATTATAGACTCCAGTCTTCACAGTTAGTGCGAAAGAAGGTATGTTTGGGAGTGAAATACAAATTCAAGGTAGCAGCACAATTGAGGTAATTTTGGGAAGGAAACACATTAGTCTTAAATGTGAGTACTACCTCTAGTTATTGGATTCAAGAAAAAAATACTCATATCTAAAAAAAAAAAAAAGACAAAATCTAGTTCCTAAGGTGTAGTTGCTACACTTCTCAGATGGCAAGTAACAGAAAACCCAATTCCAGGGACTGAAGTAACTGAATTTCACACCGGAGAAACTTGGAGGTGGTAACTTGTTGGTACCATCAGCAACTAAAAGACATTAGGGCTGGGATCCGCTCTTCTCTGGACTTTTCACTCATGAATTTCACCTCAAAGTTGTACGACAGCTGTTACCTTTCTAGCTTTCTTCTTGAAGGAACAAAGGAAGCAGGGGAGCAGAACAGACCAGAGCAATGCCAGCTGTAACTGTCCCTTTTTGTCAGGAAAGCAAACGCTTTTCCCAAAAGCTGAACCAGATCTCACATTTGATTTACTGTCCACAACTGCAACACATGCCTAATTACAAAAGAAGATTTGGAAGTAAATCTTAATAAAACTGCTCTTAATAAAAGCTGGCTGCTAGCAGGAGAAATATTTACTAAGCCACTCAAAGTATCTGACAATGTTAAATATCATACATGTGTTTTATAGTTTGTTACACTGGGTGATCAGAAGAATCCCATTTGTACTGAATAGGTATTTGAGAAGAAAAAGCTAAGCAATGTTTGATCACACTTTTACTTCTCTAAGGAATGAGTCAAAGATGTAGTGAGTCTGTCATCTGGAAGCCATTAACCTATGAAGTGTTATCAGCCCATTTGTCAAAGCAGTCAGGAGAACTGATCCAAAAGAAAGCAACCTTAGGGGCTGGGGATTTAGCTCAGCGGCAAAACGCCTGCCTGGCAAGGGCAAGGTCGTGAGTTCGGTTCCCCGTACTGGAGAAAAACCAAAAAAAAAAAAAAAAAAAAAAAAAAAAAAAAAAAAAAAAAAGAAAGCAGCCTGTATCTCAACCCAAGAACTAGAGTCAGCCCTTTCTGGAATAACTGTTTTGTTGTGTTCCTGAGTGGTAGACATTCTAAGGTTTACATTAAATACTAATGTTTGCTACTAATATACTTGCTTCTTAAAATTAGCCCAACCATACATTAACTTCAATTTATAATTAGTTCTGTACCAACTCTGCTGATTGCCATGTCAAGGCAGCAGCACTAGGACTTAGGAATCAAATCAGCAGAGGTCTTATTATAATTAGATAAGATATCCTTAGATGAACCATTTTGATCAGTTACAAATGGTAACATGCCTACAGCGAAAGATATTACACTCCAATTATTCTCTTCTATCCAACGATTGCTCTGCTTGTGTTAATGAATAGCTGCCAAGTAGCAGTCATTCAGCAGAAAAAGTTGCGTCATAAACCACCGCAGACTGCTATAGCAGGGATGCATCCCACTGGTACATACCCAGCGTGGTGCATGACCTTGAATTTGGGAGATTTTTCACCTCTGCGTTAGTCTGCATTACACAGCATCTATTATTCATGTGCATCATGGAGCAAAGCTGCTCTTCCTGCCACATCACCTTGTTTTTTGTCACATTCCCTTTCTGGCCACTTCTGCCCCAGAGCGTTCTTGATGGAAGAATTTGTTATAAAATCAACTTACAATGTAAGTCTTGCCCTGTGGGCCTAGCTCGACACTGCCTCATGACAAAGAAAGAAAATCATATTTTGATTTAGCATCTGAACAATTCAGGTACATAGAACAATTCAGGTGCCTCTAAAGCACTCAGACAGCAATATTTCAAAGGCAACCTGATGAAAAACACTGAGTGATAGTCAATTTAGTATGTAAAACATAGTTTGTATTTTAATCACTGCTGTGAAAATATAACAAAAATATTCCACCATCGCAGTGAATCACAGTAGAATGTAGGCTACACTTTGGTGATACTTCTAAAAAATAAGTTTGGAATGGGGATGTATGAACATGAAGGTCATTAGTTCCTCAAACATATGGACAAAACTGCCCTGGGCCACTTCTGAGATCCTTCCTTAGAAGACAGATTTCTCCTTTCTTCACCTTTTCCTCCATCCCGCTGCAGAGTCCACAGCTAGCGCTCTTGGCACCATCTCAGATGGTGAGGATGACAGTCACACCACAAGGACGATGGAGAGGAGAACTAGAAGACACGCGAGGGCCAGCTTTGGGCTGGACTTCTACTTGGAAGCCTCCATATGAAAGAGAAACAAATTTCTGTTTTGTAAATTCCAATTTGTAAATTTTGTAAATTCAAATTTTGTAAATTCCAATTTGTAAATCATTCCAATTGTAAGTCTTTGTTACTTACACTAAAACCCTATGCTAAGAGATACAATAAAGACAGTTAAAATGTGCTCACCTCTTCACTTTGTCAGATACTGTGCTGAGCACTTATATTAAATTGAATCCTCCTAACTGCCTTAGGAGGCAGACACCACAACTTTATTCTATAGAGGACAAAATTGGAACTTTACATCTTTCATAGAATATTATTGCCTCTTTTTTTTTTTTTTTTTTTTTTTTTTGTTTGTTTGTTTTTTCTCCAGTACCGGGAACCGAACTCACGACCTTGTGCTTGCCAGGCAGGCGCTTTTGCCGCTGAGCTAAATCCCCAGCCCCTGCCTCATTTTTTAGACCTTCCCTTCTTCCAAGTATTCTATCTACTAAACAAATATGTATTTTAATAGGTTATAGCATTCTGTGATAGCTAAGGGTAAAGAAGGAAGGGATGATGTTTATTGTGAGGAAGCATACATATAATTGGCTGCATTTTGCAGCTAAAGACATAATTTCACTTTCCTTACTGCTGCTCACTGGAGAAAAGAAAAGAAATAAAAGATAGCAATAGTGTCTTGAAGAATGATTCGGTAAAGAGGGATGTAGCCAGAGAACAATATGTAGCCAATTTGTTCTGATGCAGTCTCTACAGAAGAATGCTTAATGTATTTTATAGGTCAGCAGTTAGAGGAAGAAAAAAGGATAAGCTAAAAATGGTCAGAAAGAAGAGTGATTTGCCAAAGGTAAGCAATAACAAGTTTTGTTGGACTAGAAGATGATAACTTTGTTTCTCCATTAATGTAATGAATTCATTATAGTTTCCAGCATGGGATAAACTTTTTCAACCTCTTTCTGGACTTTTGACAATAGTCTGAAAATTTTTTATGTTGTTTCCATCAATAGTATGTCTTTCCTTCATGTATTATTTTCAGGAAATATTTATTGGGTCCCTAAAGAGGGTGATGCATTGCAGGAAGCTCAAAGTTGGATACCAAGATAAAGAAGACTTTTTTCCCACCTTATGGCCGTAGGAAAAACAAAAAGAAGAGTGCATGTGGGTGCGGGCAGGGAGAGGAGCATGTGCAGGTGATGGGGCAGGAGCAACCTGAGGCTGGAAGGCGAGGACTAGGGGGATGGAAACGATCCAATGGCACAGAAAGCCACTGAACTATTTTAGCAGAGGAGTAACACCCATTTTGTTTTAAAACTTAATTCCACACAGCATCATGAAAGATGCACTAAATGAGATCAGAATGGAGGCAAGAATTCTAGTTAGGAAGCCAAATTACACTAATCCAAGAGAAGGATGATAACGACCCTAATCAAGGCAGTGAGGGGGGCAAAAAGCACACTGAATGCAGAGAGAGCTCCGAGAGAAAAATCAACAGGCTTAGTGTTTGAAGAGATGGACAAAAGGGAGGGAGGGCAATCTATGAAGGTTCTCAAATGTGTGCTTTCTAGGTTGATTTTGTATTTTAGAGGTAGCAGGTATAGGAGGAAAGAAAGCACACACAAATTTTGGCTGCCGAAAAAATTTTTCCCTTGGCCCCACCTCTTAGCAGTAGGGGCAAAGTCACATCCATTTCTTAAATCTCAGTTCCCTTACAAATGTTAATAATTTTTTCTATAAGATGAGAATAATTATTTCTACATCTTAATGTTACTTGTTTTAAGTTATGCAAAATAAATGTGTTTATGGGGTAAAGTGTATCATTTCAATATATATATATATATATATATATATACACAATGTAGATCAAGTTAATTAGCATACAGAGGATCTCATTTATCATTTTTTAAATTAAGAACATTCACAATTCTATCTTCTGGCTATTTTGAAGTATACAGTTGGTTATTGTAAACTGTAACTCTTTGTTCCTATTGTGCTATAAAGTATTAGATGTTATTCTTCCTATCCAACTGCATCCTTGCACTCATGGACTACTCTCTCTCCATCACTGCCCCCCCATATCTTTCCCAATCTCCTGTAACTGCCACACTAATCTCTATTTCTATGAGATAAACTTTTTAGGAAGGATTTTTCCACTAAGAATTAAATAATATACCATAAGAAGAAAAGCTTCTTTTTCTCCTGTAACAAAATAAGACTTACATTACTCAAGGTCATCAACCACATGAGACATCCCAAGTAAAAGTATTGAGTCCAGTGAACTAGATACCTAATTATTGTAAAGACCACAGGAAAGCAAGTTAGGGCCAGAAGACCTTTAGACCCAGCATTACAACTATAATCTGGAGATCAAGAAGGTGATGCCACTGCTAGCTAGAAATTAGAAGGCTTTGAAGCTTGTTGTCAATGCTATAATTCCCTAACCAGTGATTTGCAGTGAAATAAAAGGCCCCATCATAGCAACACTTACATCTGCCTAAGACATGTTCTAGCCGCCATTGTTTCTGGAAGGAAAAGGCCCTTCCTTGCTTTCACTATCCAATCCAAGTACCTTTTTTGATAGCCTATTGGCTGCATCCAGAACTCTGTGTTCAAGTCCCAGGATTCTGTACCCTGTAATCTAGGGCAAAGCAAAGAGACTGGAAGTAAATGATTACCAACAAATAATACCACAAACAAGCCTTAATAAATGTGATTTTAGATATAGAGTCCTTCTGAACAAGAGGAAAGCAGGTCAGGGATGAATTCATTTTGAAATGTTTTAACTCTGAGGTGTTATTGGGACATCTAGAGACCTTCAAACAGAAAAAAAAATCAAAGAAGTAGGTCAAAGATATAATTATTTAGAAGTCATCAACTTTGTAGGGGTAGCTAAAATCATATGTAAATAACCCCCAACTATCCTTTCTCCCACACTCATAAAGACAGAGTGCATACTGAGAAGACAGTAACACCACACATGGGGCCTGAAGGCCTGCCAGTATCCAAAAGAAGGAAAGGTGGATGAGTTCAACAATTTTGAAAGCATCTTAGGACAGAGCCCATGGGGTTCAGCATGCTAACTAGAAGCGAAACAAGAACATAAAACCTTCCTACTGGGATTGTCAACTTGGATGTCTTTGCTTAGCTTGGCAAGTTCAGTTTCAATAAGCGAGGTTAAGTCGCATTTCATTGTCATGAGGAGAAGAAATCTTGGGTCTGGAATCCTTCAAGAAGCTTGATTGTAGAGCAAAGAGATGGAACAGGGAGATAAAATGTTAAAAAAAAAATAACTCTACATCTTGAAAAAAAACTACTGAAGGATCAGTTATTATTATTTTCTTGGCCTAACAACTATCTTTGGTAGCTATGTTTGAATTATAAACACCAGTTTAAGTCAAGGAAAATGATTACCTCACATTATAATGGTTATTCTCAATGGTGTGATTTTAAGTGATTTTTTTCTTTTATCTCTCCATGTTTTTTTTTCCCACAGCTTGAAATGAGCACACATCATTTAAGCAAAAGCAATTATCCTTATCCCTAAAGGAAAAATAAATTTTCTCAATACCTAGTGTAGGTTGGAGCTTTAGGCTATTTGACAACAAATGATATTTTTATTGATAAAAGTCTTTGGACGAATAAACCTGGATTCTATGTAAGTACCAAACTTCCTGGACTCAAGGACTGTGAAAGTAACTGTGATATTGGAATATCTGGAGAGGACACTCTCATGTCTAATTTATGACAGGGTGAGAGGGGTTGGAAATTAACCTTTTACATTTAATTCCCTTGACTGGAATCTTAGATAGAACACTAGCTTCACAATTTAAGACTGAGAATTTTGACATGGAAGGAAGTAAAGAGAGTGTGGTCCAGTTCCTCCAATTATAATTGGAATCTGAGTCTCCTGACTAGGACCACACAGTCAGAGAAATGAGAAGCGAAAGTCAGAACCCTGAGCACCCTGAAACCTGGGAAAGAACATAGAAGAGATTGGAATAAGTGATTAGCAATCATTGATACCCAGCTCAAGCCTTAAAAAGCATGAATTTAGACACAGAACTTATCTAAACAGGCCATGTGGCTCATGAGAGCTCAGAGAGCCTGAGGAAAGGCCAAGGTCTGGAAAACAGAGAACAGAATGAAAAAGAGGAATTGGGATCATTTAACTTGGGAAAGAGAGCACTGAAGACAGAATACATTTGCAGGACAACAAGAGCAATCTTTTTTCTCTCTTGTAATGAAAAAGATAATAAAAATTCTCATCATGCTTTGCCCTCCCTGCTTCTTCCACACACAGTGTTGCTTTCCTTGCTGTCTACCTCCTCAGATATGCTCCCTGCACAGTCGCTGGACAGGACACAGCTCTTTTCAGCCTTTCCCCAGATGAGTCCACTCCACCTGGAACTTTGTCTTCTTGGGCCTCCTTGTAGCACCTCTGGTTGGAGGCACAAATATCGACACACTCATTGTTGCAGTGCCTCGTGATTCACTGCCGTGTCCTTCACAGAAATCTAGCCCAGCTCTTCATTTGTAACTCTCTGACCTCTGTCATGGTTGAGCATACAATCGACTTTATAATAGATACTTGATGAATACTTGTGGAATTTAATTAAGTCACAGCATAGAAATTTGTTAAGTATAAAGCACATCCCTCTAATGATGAATATTACTCATTATTTAGAAAGACATAAAATAATCTCAAAATTTCTTTAAAAACAGAAATTATCTAGGAACTTTAAAGTATGGTATTATCCAAGACACAAGGATGCAAGTAGGAATTATAATCCTCTTTCAAGTTGGAACTTTATGATTTTGTCATTATCTACATTGAATTAGACAAGGTGTATAATAAAAATAATGTTCAGTAAGAGTAAGAGGTCAATGTAGAGGCTTCAAAGATTTCTAACATCTAGGTCACCATAGAGTCAAGTAGATATCATTCAGTTGATGAGATACTTATGATGATCTTCCACTGCACTTAAATAAAGTAATGATTGAATGGTTGATTCATTGATCATGTGATCAAAATGTCCTATTTCTGTCCTAGTGATGAGAACTTTGCACTAAAAGCTATGTTGCAAAAAGCTGCTATAAAAGATGATGGATCATAGATGTTTATTTTTTTTGTTTTTTTGTTTTTTTGTTTTTTTGTCTTTTTGAGACAGGGTCTCACTATGCAGTTCAGGCTGGCCTTGAGCTCACTTTGTAGCCCAGGCTGGTCTCGAACTCACAACGATCCTCTTGCCTCAGCCTCCCGAGTTCTGGGATTGCAGGTGTGCACCACCACACCCGGCTATAAATGTTTATTTTTTATGAATGATTAAGCTATTACTTGTAGTATTTATGAAATGCTATTTATTCCTCAAATTTTCCTGTCAATCTTTCTTCCATTGTCTTTTTCTAATCATGTGTTCCATAACTTACCAATGTAAGTGATACACAGGAAAAGAGAGAGTATAACCAAATAAACTTGGCAGATAAAAAAGAAAATTACAATTCTTAAGAAGGCTCTTCTTAAAGGTCTTCATTATTGTTCTAAATAAAATCATTTTAATCCTGGGCTTTTAAAGATTTCACTCTAAAACATGTGCATATGGATTTGCCCTTATATGAGCACATAAATATGTTAGTATAATAAATATGATATATATTACCTCGTATCTGATAGAGCTCATGAAAATACTGTCTCCCAAATGGACTTCCAGAGACACAGACCTTTTTTAAAAAATTAATGAGGCTATGAATTGAGATTGTGAAATTTGTAGAATCTCCTTTTCTTAATGATTATAATTATAACTTCCTTACAGATAAAGATAGTACTTATGCCATCCAAGATGTTTCCTACCTAGTAAAGTTTAAATATAATGTTAGAATAAGTAAGGGCTTTAACTATCATTTAAAGTCTGACCCAACTTCATGAAAGGAAAGGACCAGTGTCTTTACTGCTTCAGCCAGGTTCAGGCATGATTCAGCCAAAAACAGCCGACAGGATTTGAAAGGTAATTGTGTCTGGAGCCTGGTGAAGCTAACGAAGCTGGTGTCCAGGGTTCCTCCCTTACCCAGGCCAGACTCTGAGCACCCCAAGTTGCTGGACTGGGCAGTGTTCAGTAGGAGAACCAGCAAAGTCCATATTAGAAAGCATTTTTATGCACTTATTTCTGGCAAGTTACCTAAAGAGCTCACAGATCTTCAAGGCTTATGTAATTTGTTGTGATTTCTTAATTCATGTTAGGTGAGGTCACTTGTTATACTTTTCTACTTTTTTATGAAGAGATCCCCCAAAATGTAAATTTCAGGTTCTACAAGACCTAGCTCTACCCCGTCCAACAATAAGGATTTCTTTGCAAAGAATGCTTTCAGTTAAGATGTTCTGAGTTACATTAGCTTCACAAAAGCCTCTTGATATAATTTGTGTGAATGTGGCAAATGATCTGCTCAATCATCATCCAGAGATGGAGGGTTAATGAAATGAATACTAAACTTCAGAAGCAAATGAGAGCTCTAATTTAGATATAGAACCACAGACCCTCATCACAACTTCGCAATAAAAATGACCAAGCAGATGTTAATTCCAATCTCATAAGTAAGCGGGATATGCCTACAAGATCTATCAAGTAAGAGTTGTGGAAAAAGGCACAATTTGTCCCAAAATCTCATACTAAAAGCTACGTTCAGCATGCCTGAGAAAATTCAGCAGCATTATAATGAATAATGCAGCACAATGATTCCAACCGGTATGAGAAATCAAAAACTGTAAGGGATTGCAGGGAAACTCTGAACACCATGTCTCGTATAGGCTCGATTATATTGAGTTAATGCATTATAGCCATGTCTTGGAGCCTCTGATCCACTGATGTTTGTCAAGCAGCCTGGAAGAGGAAGGCTAGGAGTTCAGAAATGCTTAGCATCCAACTAGGAAAATCATTTCTCTCACTTTTAATTTTATGACTTGCTAACATCCCCTATATGTGGAAAACTTAAAAACATTAATGATAAGGGTATGGCAGTGCTTCATTGTAGTTAAGATGGAGTATATGGTATTAAAATTTATTTTAAAGTGATTTTCATCATCCACATTATCTTTTCAATACTTGAAAGCAATATTTTTAGAAAATTCTCCACAGAACTTAAATGGCCAGAAGACAATTTTCCTTTAAAAAGATGAAAATTCTTCCCTATTCTATCATGCGGGTGGACATGGCAGACATTATGCTAAGTTAAATTAGCCAATAACAGAAGGACAAATACCATTTATCAGAGGTCCCCAATGAAGTCACCTCACAAAAGCAAAGAATCGGATGGCCATTGCCAGGGACTGAGGAGAGAAGAAAGCAGGGACTGAGGAGAGAAGAATGCAGCCGTCAATCAACAGTACAGCATTTCAGTTTACTAGGTGATGAACTCTGAAGATTTGCATGCAGTATTCTGCCTGTGCTAGATAAGTTAGAGAATATGTTAAGAGGGTAAGTTGCACTTTCTGTTTTATACAACAATAAAATAAAATGAAAAATAAGAGGAAGAGGAGAAGGACAAGCAGAGTGACAAGGAAGGATTGGGTATGGAAAGAGAGGAAGAAGGTAGCAGTAGCAGAGATTTTCCAAGAAAGAGAAAATAATTAATTCCTCAGCCTGCAAGACAGAACACTGGTGACCTGGGACAGACAGACAGAGCATGAGAGAGGAGTACTAAAGAGGAGCTGACGATACGGGTTAAAGTTCATGAGAGGTTAATTGATTTTGTCAGGAGAAATTGGCTCCTAGTCAATATCTCAGGACAGAAAATACTCTACTTACGGTTCATGGACCTTTGAGAGTCCCTGAACACCTTAAGGAAATTCTAAAGCTCAAAACTATTTTCAGAATGACACTGAAATACTATTTGCCTTTTTACATTGTGTTGAAATTTGCCCTCATGGCACAAGGGGAATGGTTGGTGGCTTAGCACGAGTCACAGCAGAGGCTTTGTGAGTCCCAGGAGAGTTTAACTTTAGCATGTCCTTGAGCAAAAAGTATAAGTATCAATTTTATAAAGAGATACCAGCCCTTCACCATAGTATTTAATATAAGGCTTGACAAATTGGGAAGTATGCAAAAAAGTAATTTCTACGCCTTCTGAAGTATGATGGTTATCTCAAGGTAAAGCTCCTTTAAGACTGAGCTGTGAGGTGAACGTGCCACGTTTTGCAGAGAACAGTATTTTTACCTGAATCAATGAATAACTATCCTTATTTAGATTTGAGTATCTAGCAGGTATTTTCTCCACAGTGAGACTACCACTTTAGGGGAAAAGAATGACAGTATTTTTATCAATGATAAAATTCAAGCTTTCAAAGGAAAATTAGAATTTTAGAAAAATTGTATCTGCAACTGCAAACCTGACAGCTTCCCAATACTCAAAAACTTTTCTCACAAAATTAGTAAACATGTTAACAAATATGATTATACTACATAATGAAACACGCTGAGGTTTGGAAGTACACAACTCAGTGAATCGATATTACAAATGATGTTACAAACCATGGATAAAGCACCATTCAAAGTACAAGATAGACCAATACATCTTAATATAACAGAATCTGGGAAGCTTACTGGCAGATTGTACAGTGCAACTCACCCTTTAGAAAGTACTATTTAGCATAGTGTCTAAGAACATCTACAATTCTCTGAAAAGACTGCTATTTAAAACTGCCTTTCTAGCAACTTGGTTGTGGGGATCTTGTAGTATTTAATCCATATTAATCAAAATGACATGTCGTCATGGATGATATAGCTTTAAAATATGTCCTCAGATAATTTGATAACTCTTTCTCGAAAGATAGAGTCCAATTCTCTGACCTGGAATGCAAGCCAGGCTCCATGACTCTCTTCTAGCAAGTGGAATGTGGTGGAAATGCCATGTGTCACTTGAAAGGCTGAGGTAGGAAAGCTGAACCAGAGGCCAGCTTGGGCTACATCAGAGACCCTGTCTTGGATAAAGAAAGGTTATCGGGTGTGACTTACGGTAGATTATAAAAGGCCCCATACCTTCTCCTCCTCTTTCTCTCTTTCTTTCTCAGAGAGGTTTCAGAAATCCAGCTGCCATATTGTGAGGACAGTAAAAGAATTGAGAACCATTACCTTAAAAGGAAGAGAAATGTCTAGATCCTGACAAGGTAAAATAAAGATTTCCTGTAGGCGACATCAAGATTCAACTACCTCCCAGCAGGATATCAAGCTTCTTGGAAATCATGGATCATGTATTACATCAGGAGTTGGCCAAATCCAGCCCACTGTCTGCTTTGGTAAACAAAGTTTCACTGGACACAGCCAAGTCCCCCATACACCTACTTCTGGCTATGAAAGAAGACTTGAAGAGCTGCCACCATATCTGTGCAGCACATGGCATGTTAAATCTAAAATGTATACTAATTGGTCATTTACAGAATAGGTTTGCTTCCCCCTGTATTAAACTAGTGGTCTTCAATTTTCAGTGTTTCTAACCGTTTTCCCCAAACAAATCACAAGGCATGGCTTGTTTCTTCCCCAGAACATCTCTTGAAATTTTCCCTTTTCCTCTACTCCTTATCTTTGCCCAATCACAATCATGGATGGGTGGTCAATGCCAGTGGGTAGTATTGTGAGATGCTAATTTAAAGTTTTCCCTCCCATTTTACTCCCTTCCCTTTTCCCCTCTTTCTAGCGGGTGTAAACTCATAGCCTCAGAAGAAAAAGATACAAGGACTATTGCCAAGGAATATTGCCAAGGGAGCTGTGGAATTATATGTGCTAAATGCCTACACTCCTAGAGAAAAAACACTTGGAGAGGTAGGTATAGAAGGAAAGAGAATCATAATCCTATTCTTCTGCCTAGATTAATTTTTCTCACAGGCTACAGAGAGAGCTCTTCAGGTCCTGAGTATTTCCAAGACCATAGATAAACGCCAAATGTGTCCCAGTGATAGAAAAGAAATAGCTAGGAACCAAACTTGAAGAAGGTGAGCAAGCAGAAATGACAGGCATGTGGCAGGCATGGAGGATGAGCCATGAAGAGTAGATGGGCATTCTCAGCACTGTGTAGGACTTAGAATCCTGTATAACTTCCTAAAAGTGGTAGTGCTGGATCCCTAGAAGGACTAATGCTAACTAATTGATTAAAAATAGACTCATAATCAGAAACCATGTAGAATTATGCAAAATAAATATTATCTGCCTATCCCAGCTTGTAAGCCGAGATTGTTGTTCGTAGAGAGCCTTGCTGGTCTCTCATTGTACCCCAGAGAGAAATGGCGGTGGGTATGAGGAAAATAAAGACAAGAGTCAAGAGCTGGGTAAGGTGGAGAAGACCCCTTACTTGATTGGCAAGAGGACCTAACTTTAACAGTAGGGGCGTTTATTTTATAGTCTTGCAAAGTTAGTATCCTGAAAGGTAATGTTGCCTAAAGACTAATGACTGTAATTGTCCAGGCAGTTTTTTCTAGAAAAACTGGAAAACTAAAAACTTTTTCTGTTTTTCTCTAGACTGAGGTAGCTTGACTGCTTCAGACACTCTGGCTGTGTCCTGCCAGTACACATATGACCAATTTCCAGCTCCAGCGGCTCCCAACAGTTGTTCATTACATAAGCAGCACTGGCAAGTTTATGGCATTCAGTCACTCCTTTATCCTTGAATGAATAGTTGCTGGGCAACTACTATGCATTAGACACTAGAGATGTAGACATGCTCCTTCTCAGGAAGTTTATAGTCAATATAGGTAACACAAGTTCTGCAAATAACACAGAAGTCTAATTGTGATAAGTACTATACTATAATATACCTAAACATACTTCATAAAATGCTACAAATATGCTCTTAAATGCTAGCTGAGCTCATTCTGTTGCACTATCTCTCTCTTTCTGTAACACACACACACACACACACACACACAACTGATACAAGTAGAGCACTGAATAAGTTCTGAAGCTAGAGACTGTCCCTGAAATACTCACTGATGCCAGTGACTTCCTACAAGTGCTAGTTTCACCCTGTCCCACAGGTGAAGACTTCAAACCTATTAAAAATTAAGAATTGCAACTGAAACTCCACATTAAAGCTATACTCCCACTGAAGACTAAATGTGAGTTTTTCAACCTATGTCTCTAGACGGAGAGAAGAAGAGACCCCTGTGAAAACTCCTAGTCACAAAACTGCCCTTGTGGGTGTCAGGTAGAAATCTACACGACCTATTTTGCCTCAGGAAACAGTAATTCAAGAATTAGTATAGAGTGTTTCTCATCTAAAATGTAAAATTAAATCTCCTTGACAGGAAAGAACCAAGTTGTTTCGGTTTCCCTAAGAGGGAATAAGCCCCCAGAAGTAACATTCAGTGTAACTACAAATGAAAAGGAGTAAAATCAGTTGCCCATGTAATTCAGATGTTGGAAGTATCAGATACGTGGTATACAATAAGTGTGTCTTAGTCTGTTAGGGCTGCTAAAACAACATAACTGTAAATTTGGAATCTTATAAACAACAGAAATTTATTTCTGACAATTCTGCAGGCTGAGAAGTCCAAGATCAAGTTCATGTCTGGTGAGACATCTATTTATGGCACACAGATGACACCATCTTCCTGAGATCTCACGTAGCAGAAGAGATAAGAACTCTCTTTGGCCTTTTTTGTAATGGGACTAATCCCATTTGTGAGGGCTCCACTCCCAGGACCTACTCATGTCCCTATTCATGTTTCATCTCCTAATACTATCACCTTATGGGTTAGGATTTCAATGTAGTAATTTGGGTGAGGGTTGGGGCTTGCAAGCATTCAACCCATTGCTTAATGTTTAAAGTGCTTATAAATTTTAAAACAATAGAAAATAAGTGCAAATGTTGTGATTTGAAACTTAAATGTTCCCCAAATGTTCATATGCTAAAAGCTTAGTTTCCATCCCATAGCACTATTGGGATGTAATAGAACTTTTAAGAGATGGGGGCTAGTGTATGAAAGTTAGGTCAATGGGGTAGCCCTTGAGGGAGCTATGCAGACTCCAGCCTCCTGCCCCACCTCAGATGCTTCCTAAGTGAGGTGAAAAAAACCTTCACCGCACATTCCCACCATGATTTATTGTGCCACCAAAGCCTGAAGTAATGGGGGTCAAGTGACCATGGACTGAAGCCTCTAAAACTGTGAGACAAAATAAATCTTTCCTCCTTGTAATTATCAGAAGTATGTCTTTACAGAAACAGAAAATTGTCTAATGTGGCAAGGAAATGAGATCATCAAGAATGAGTGAATTGAAATAAGAAAAAAACCAGAATCTCTGTAAATGACAAAGAGTATGTGAAAATAAAAACAATGGATAAAATAAATGTGCTAAACTTTAAGAAAGAATATGATTTGGAAGATAAACCTAAAGAAATTATTTCTGGATGAGAAAGACTCAGAAAGGCAAAATAAGATGGAAAATATAAAAGAATTGTTTAAAAAAAATGAACAATCAGGAGCAAACTAACTTTCATACTGGACAAAAAGAAAAGGAAAGAAAAGAAATGAAATGAAAAGAAAAAAGGAAAGAAGAGAAAAGAGTAAGATACTATTCCAAAAGATAGTTCTTGATTACACAAATTATAGAAGACATGCTTTCTTGGGTTTTTACATCACAAATCCCAAAAAGAGTTTAAAAGAACTCTACATCTAGAACATCAAAAAGAAACTGCAAAGTCCAAAAAGACACAAAAGACATTACATATGTCTTTTGACATATGTAATGAGAGAAAAAAGGAAAAAGGTCCGAATGATAATTAGACTTACAGTAGCATTCTCAAAAACATCAATGAAAGGTATCAAAAAGTAGAATAAAATCTGCAGCGTTGACAAAACAATTCTCATTCAAAGAATCATATCAGGAAGAACATTTCTTTCAACACAGTACAATTAATTTGGAAATCAATACTAAAATAACTCCTAGAAACAATTTATTTGGACATTTAAAAAATTGTAAAGGTTGTGTAATTTTATTGAACACTTTAATAATTGGAGCTGCACAAGCATAAAAGAAGATAATATGTACAGTTGACTTCTTCTGGGAAAATGGAGAAGGAAAAACACATTTAGTCTTCAGTTTTCCCTATCTCTTTTGCTTTGTATGGTAGAGCTAAAATGCCTGAGCATTACATAGAAAACAATAAATACATGAAGACTGAAAGGTGGAGAAAAGGTGACAGACCAGCTGTGGATCTCAGAACTCCAAAACCAACACTGTTGTATGTTTCCAGAACTTCCATTTACTTCATAAATCTAATGATCCCGAACTCGGTGTTGGAGAAGCTGCCACTTGGAAATGACAAGAGCCACAAAAACAAATAAACACGCACAAAGAAGAAAAGTATATTTTCTCTAGTCACAGGACCACAAAAAGGAGCAGCCTAGCAAGACAGAAAACTTTTAGGCAATAACCACGCTGACCAAACACAAGAAAAACCCCTGTGTGTAATCTTTGTAACTTCCTATGAACCTATAATCATCTCAAAATAAAAAGTTAGCGGGAAAATGTTGGTGATAGTGAGCAGCTCAGTGGATAATTCATTTAAAGGTCAGAGGAGGGTGCTCTAAAAGGTGACATATTAGTGGATACCTGACTTTAAAAAAGCTAACCTTGCGGTGGTGATTTTAAAAAATAGCAATTGAAGTAGAAGAAACATTTAGAGAAAAGTCCAAGGTGGAAATGAGTCCGGTTGCTATAGCAAAACAAAGAAGTCCAAGACGGTTGGCAAGTACAAGGAGAGATGGGAGGTGGTAAAAGATGCATAAAATTAAAAGAAAAAAATTTAGACAAATCACATTTAGTAGAACTTAATCAAACAAAGAATGATTCATGAATTAGCCGGTCCTCAAAATCAAAACAAACCCAGAGCACCCTGGGCTTGCATGGCAGTCGGGCAGCCTTTACGGAGAGGCAAGGGAGGTGAGGTGCAGAGACAGCTGAGTTGGTTCCAGCTCAGCATTTGTTTTATTTTAACATGATCTGATCAGTGAGCTGCCGGCTACTAACTAAAGGTCAGCTGCTGGATTGCCTGGGACTCACTTGTTTGTTAGATAAGTGCACTCTAAATTCGGCTTTCAGTTAGTTTATATACCAAGTTAGGTTGCACTTGGCTACATAAGGACTCAAGTACAGAGTCCTTTGGGCAAATAGGTTAATTTAACAGTATATTAGAATATTAAAAAGGGGCAGGTTACATAGGAATGTTATTTATATATATATATAATTAAAAGCCATCCAAACAGTCGAATAATATATCCTGATTTAAGTTTCTTAAAGGCTTTCCCCAATCACTCAAATTCCTGACTAGAAAGCAATTATTGGCCAAAGTGCAAGCAGAAACCCTAATTAAAGGGTTCATGAGGTGCTGAGAGATAATGAATGCTTGACACATGAGGGGACAGTGGGCAAATTAGGAGTAATTTTGCAAAGGTAAAAGATTTTTAAAAGTGCATTTGATGTGAGAAATAAGAAAGAATAGAATCAAAGATAAATGCGTAGTTTGGGTTTAAGAATAGAGTGGATAGTTATGCTATTATCTGAGAGTACAAACACAGGACAGAAGAGAGGTATGGAACTAAGTGAGTCACAGAAACCCAGAGTTCTATCATGACCAAGTTGATCTGGACATGCAAATGGGGATGTTAGTAGGTCCTTGCAAGAAGTGAATTTTGCTATATATGTTAGACAAATATTAGCTTTAAAACAGTGCTTCAGCCATGGGATAAAATTACTCAAATGAAGGTGTCTATTGGTAGGAAAGAGGAACTGAGGCTATATTTAGAGGTCCAGATGAGCAGAAGAAAGGCAAAGGAGATTAAGGAGCGGGAAGAAATCAGATTATAGTATCACAGGCATTAAGATGAACTTTTCTAGAAAGAGGAAGTGTTCAATGAGTCAATCAGATAAGAATAGAAGTTTTGATTCGATTTGGCAATCTGAAAGCCACTTTTGTCTCCAGTGAGAGAAGTCTTTGTAGAATGGTGCAACAGGGGTCTGCTTGGAAGCGGACTGGGTCTAGAGTGTAAGGTGAAACACTGATTGGATAAACAAAAGGCCTTCTACAAATTTAACTAGAAGAAAATTTTAATTGTGAAAAAGACAGGGAGTGTAAGGTAAGAAATGGGGTGAAGGAAGGTTTTTTGCTTTTAAGATTGAATATATGAAAGCAGGTTTCTAGACTGATGGGAATCATGGCATGTAGGAAGACACAGGTTTCTTTTCTCTTTTGGTTTTTGTCTCTGTCTTTGTTCTTGTTCGTTTGTTATTTTTTTTAATCTTTTTTTTATTTTAAAGAGTAAAAGAAGGATAAAATAATAATAGGGGGAACTTAGCAAATTACAGACAAAATGGTAGGAAATTATCAATGGTTATCGTTTTACATATTATTATCTACAAAATAGT
>NW_004955431.1:9393671-9395475 GCF_000276665.1 Chinchilla lanigera | reverse complement strand
CTGGGGGCCCACCCTCCGGGAGCCAGCAGGCAGCTTTTTTAATCTTTTAAACAAAAAGAAAGAAAGACATAGGTAATGATACAGGCAAGAAGGTGCAATCGCAGGAACGATGCTCTCAAGAAGTTGAGAGAGAATGGAACCAGAGCATACGGGAAGTACTAAACTCTCATAAGAACAACTTCAGCCACAGTAATAAGAGGGGAGGGAGAAGATGGTACAAACACAGCCTTTGGCAGCATCTTGGTTACTTTTCTCTCGTTGCTGAGACAAAATATGCAACGCCCAAAATGAAGGAAGGAAAAGTTTATTTATTTTACAGTTTGTGGCGGTTTCAGTCATACTTGGCTGGCTCCAAGTCAGGGTGGTACATGGCAGGGGGCAACAGTTCATGACAGCAGAACAACAAAGCAACAAGAGCAAAAGGGAGAAGTGGCAGAAAACAGCAAGCCTCTTTCACTCCCTTATATTTTAAGCAGGCTACCCCTACCCAGAGTCATGTAGTATTCACATATTCTCCATGCCCTCCTCTTGCACAGGCTCAGGATGAATACAAAGTAAGCACCCTGGCTCCCTGCTGAGTCACATAGTTAACCTTCTCAAATTGACACAATAAACAACATCCCAGAAGGGTAAGGGCATGTCCTTCTCACCCGGAGATGCAGAGCTGCTGAGTCACTTAGGAAAACCTCTAGACTCCCCAGGTTGACACAATGCATCAGCTATGACAAGGAGAAGCAATGAGAAAGTTCTTACTTCATTTTAACCCTTTCTCAAGGCAGTATGAGGTAATGTTTTAAATTGTGAGTTGCAATGACAAAGAAGTGGTATAGAAGTTTTAAGGGGAGAAAAGAAAATGTGAAATCAAATCATGAAATCATTCCAGAGAAGTGAGACCTTGAAGATGCCTGAGAAGAGCAGAGGACTGCTGGGCAGCATGGTGCGCTTTCTGAGTGGCTTGAACATGAAGCCAGTCAGTGTGGTCTCTGCTTCTCTCCAGCAATCCTGAGCTACTGTAGGGAGCCTCAAGTTCAATAAGGTCAGTAGATACTTGGGTTGGTGCAGCCTAAGCAGTTGGCTGCCTGATGAGCTCAATTACAAAAGGGAAGAACAAAGAGCTCAAAAATGCATGGAAAAAGTGATGAATGCTGGTTTCCCAACTTTCTGCTTGCATAACACTAAAAATAGTTTTGAAAAACTATGTGCCCTCCACACATTTTTAAGGTAGCATCTAAATTTTTCATTGTAAATTTAAATGTGATAGACTTTTTGACATACAGTATACTTTTACATGTAAAAAATATAACCAATGAATTTAAATACCACACAATTTTGGTACCCACCATCATCCATTTAAAAATACATTTTAAAGAGCTTCTTATATTGAAATCTTACATCTTTTTCTTTCTATTTGAGCCTGTACTTTCAGTCCACTCCCTTCACACCTACCCACTCAACTGAATTTTATGATATATTTTTGTACTCTTAAGATTTTTATTTATCACCCTCACATTTCTTTGCAACAAAAATATATATGTAAACTAAAGTTTAATGCAATTTTTATATATTCCATGAACATAAGACTGTAAGTGATAAAATGTTTTTCTAGATTGAATTACTATTACAATTATTATAAAGTGACTATCATAATTGTTAAATGTTCAAACATTTTATGGACACAAATATTAAAATTTTGGATTACTATTAAAAATACAAACTAACGGGGCTGGGGATTTAGCTCAGCGGCAAAAGCGCCTGCCTGGCAAGCGCAAGGTCATGAGTTCGGTTCCCGGTACCGGAGAAAAAC
>NW_004955431.1:9355461-9393551 GCF_000276665.1 Chinchilla lanigera | reverse complement strand
AAAAAAAAAAAAAAAAAAAAGAACTGAAATAGTTAAGGTGAGTGAGGATAATTTTTGGCAATTAACTGTTTCATTTGTGGATAAATATTACTTTTGAGATTAAATTACAGAAAATACAGACCACTGAGTATGTTCTTACAATACATGCTGAGACCTAAAGTAGACAGGAATGGAAGAATGTTTTATAGCAATGTCACTAAACTCCTTGAATTTCTTGAGTGGAAAGTAAAAGAACAGGCATGTTAGGATTTATCATAAGAAATATGCTAATAATCTATCAGTTGACAACTCAATTTATTAGTGGCAATAATTAGAAATTCTAATTGCAAAAAGATTTATTATTCAGCTATTGGAATCATTTATTTTCTCAATTTGGGGGACATGTACCAAAAAAAAATTACCAAGACTTCTCTGAGCATAAATTATGCTTACTATTCTTTCACTTAGAGGCACTTTGTTTAACCCAATATATTCACAAAGCAATTTTGAAAAGTGAATATAGAATTGTTAACTTTATTATAACTTTTTAATGCAGTATGTTTGACGAAATGTTTTTAGCAAGTCACAGTTTTAAAATTCAAATTCAATCTTGAGAAAATTATACAGGAAGATTTTATATACCTTTCAGTGGGTTTTTCTTTTCTCCTAAGTATTTATGTACATTTTCATCGGTACTTCACAGTTTCAAATTTAGCTAATTTAATATGTTAAAAACAATCTTCCATGTAATCTAGCTGGAAATGCTCACATCAGTGTTAAATCAAGCAGTGATATCAGATTTCATTGCTTTTAGAAAAAGGGACTGATTTCATTTTAAAAATTGTTCTACATACATATTTGAAGGATGTTATTAAAATACTGAAATAAATTATTTGGCAAGCTAGAGTGCTTGCTTCTGAGACAAGACCAAGATGATTTAGACATAATATGATTGTTTCACATCTTTTATAATCAGTTATAATGAAAAACAAGGGAATAATAATATATAGTTTTTCAATAGTTATTTTGTAATAATACAATTTAGTGACCATATATAATGATGATCTTTTATGAAATAAAGAGAATGTCAGAAACACACAAATTTCCACTGGTAAGTGAATTGTATACATGCACCAAGCTTTGTTTTTCACACATTTGGAATGATTAAAGAATTAATATAAAATCAGAAATTTTCATCAATTTCATCAGATTAGTGATCTTCAGTAATAAATGTGGACTCTTCTTTGAACTAATTAGAGGCAAAAAGGCACACATTGTTAAAAACTTACCAGTCCAGTAGCCAACATATGGTATTATTTGTTCTTAATAAGTAGAAATTATTAAACATTTTCTAAATTGAAACAACATGAATATTGTAATGATTTGAATACATATTGCATGATTATTTAAAAGTGAATTTTAAGCTATCTTAAGCTATCTCATTAAATAATACACATGAACTTAAGTCACATGAAACTTTCACCTTATAAGATTTTGAAAAACTGCTGGTGTTAAAAAACATTCTACTGATACTTGGGACAGTTAAAAGGTTCTTGTGTGAGCTAATAAAAGGGTCTAGGAAATGGGAAGAGTAGCTTCATGGAGGATAAACCTGCCAAGCATTACCTCTGCTAGGCGACCATCAGCAGTGGTCAGTCAGATGACAGCATGTCCCCTGAGAACGGTGTGATGATGACAGCACTTTAGCCCTAGGTCTTTCTCCCCCAAACCAATAAGCACAGTCTAATCATGAGAAAATTTTCTTACAAACCCCACTTGAGAGACATCCTGCAAAATATCTAGTTGGTAGTCCTCTAATTTGAGATTATCAAAACCAAGGAAATCTGAGAAATTATCACAGCCAAGAGGAAACTAAAGTGGTCTGATGATGAAATGTAATGGGATGGGGGAAGAAAAATGACATTAGGTGTAAACAGAAATTTTTAATAAAATATGGCCTTTGGTTAAAAATAATATATCAACATTGAAACAGTAATAGGTTCATTTGTGGTGAAAAATATGCCATAATAAGATGTTACTAAAAGGGAAACAGTGTATGGTATATGGAAACTCTCCACTGTCTTTGCAATTTTTCTGTAAATCTATAATCTTTCTGAAATTTTGTTTCAATAGAAGTATCTTAAATAGCTAAGGTAATTTTTTCAAGTAGGTAAAATGCATTTTTATTTTTCAGTATTTTTCAAAGATATTTTCTTTGCTTTGCTGTCACATGACTTTTTCTGTCAGAGTGATAATTTCACTGATAACAGACTAGAGATGAAAGAGTAAAAGTCATTAAATAAAAAGTGCTTTGTTTGCTTCCACACCATCCTGTCCAGTAGCTGATTCAGAACATCCCCACATGGAAAAATTAAATTTTATAGAAGACTATGTTCCTCCTCAACTAAAATACATGGATGACCTGGAAATGAGGGGAATCCTGAGAATTTTAATTATTAAGAAAAAATTTCTCCCAAATACTATTTGGACATTATTTTCCACCCTGAAGATTTTACAGCCATTAAATATGTGCTGTGAAGATTTGGGATGGAGGAGGTAGGAGGAGTGTGAGCTCTCCGGCAGATCAACCAAAGAAAGCGTAATTATCATGAAGGTTTCCTCTACCTAGGCGCACCTAGTTTGAAGCCCGCCTAGGAGATGTGCTCCGCTGGTTTTGAGGGTCTGAGGAAGAGGTACTGCTGTGAGAACACCTAGAGAGGTAGGAACAGAAAGAGATGACAGCTACAAGATGGGAAATTAGTTGGGTACTTTTTGTTGTCGTTTTGCTGGTTTTTGTTGTTTAAGAAAGGGAGAAAATGAGGAAAGGCAAGATCAAGAGCAAGCCTGCAAGTTGTTGGGAGAGGATGTTACAGGAGAGGTGCATTTTCAAGGCCTGAGGTGTTCATGAGGACCGCAGCTGCCCTTGCACAAGCTCTTGTTCATGACTGCCTCCTAACCCATGACAGTTCCTGGGACAGGGGAGGTACTCAGTACACATTTATTGGATAGATGAATACAATTATGAATTTTATCTTTCAAAACACATCCAGGGGGGCTGGGGATTTAGCTCAGCGGCAAAGCGCCTGCCTGGCAAGCGCAAGGTCGTGAGTTCGGTTCCTGGTACCGGAGAAAAACCAAAAAAAAAAAAAAAAAAAAAACAAAACACATCCAGGGAAAATTTTCTTCACTAACTTGCCAGCATATCAAAGCAAGAAGTAAAAATGCTGAGATGACTGGCTCTGTTTTTATTGCATGACTTCCCCAAACATTTTAGTTACATGTGCTTTGCATAGAAATACTTCCCTGAGTTTTCTGAAGAACACTTTTTCTTTCATTTTTTAACCTATGGAAAAAACACATCAACAGGCGATAGGAGATCCCTCAGAAGTGCTGCGCTCTCCTTCCCCTCCTCTGCAGAGTTTATGGGAGTCTCATGCTTTCTTATTCTGCCCATATCTACTCTGCTAATACTGAATGTACTGAAAGGATTGGGGTCCCATTCTGTTTTCTTCTTTCCTAGATGTTAGACCACGTTTGCTCAAGATGCATACTTTCCCAGGCTCCTGATTGTCCACTCATTTTCACCTGGGTGTAGCCACTCTCTACTAGAAAGTCAGTGCCATTCACGTATGTTCATCTGCTGAGGATCTCTCAGTGGGAAAACTGAAAAGAAGGCAAAGAAGACAGCAGCTATGCTTGGCTCAGAACCATCTCACTGACAACCCATTTTCTTATAGGTCACCAACTCCAGTATTGTTAAACTTTTATAACCCTGGGTTTTTAACATTCTTCCCCAATAGAAAAAGCTGAAGGTTTTCCCACTGGTGTCTGAGGGTTAAACTGAGGAGCAGACAGGAAGGCTACACAAGGTGAATTCCTGGCGCCAGCACCTTGGGGCAGAATGCAGCACCTGTACCTCAAACTCCTTTAGCTCTCCCCTACTCCACCCCATATTTCCTGCTAATTCCTCCAAAGTTAGTTTTTCCTATCCTAATACCTGTAGCTGCCCTTTTGTTGTTATGAAACTGGAAAGCACATCAAGGAAACCTATCTTTTAGAAGTACCTAAGTGGCACATTATGAACTGCGAAGCTCCCACAGAGCAATTTAAAATGATGAATATCCTTTTCAAACATCCTTTTCAAAATTGCACATGGACTTCAGCCAGTCACAAGACAGGGATGTGGAGGATGCATTAAAGTCCCCATCTGCTCTTTGCATTGTTCACCATTGATTTATAACCCACAGTAAGTCACCCAGCCTCTCAAGTATGGCTGCTACTGGTACCTTACGAGAAGATGGTCCAGGCGTTGGCATTTTTCTCCTACCTGCATCCTGATGTAATGCATTGCTATTTCAGGAACAGTTTAGCCACTATTCTCAGAAAAGAAGAGAAAAAAATGCATGTGGTATATTTTAGACTTTGAGGAAATAAAATGAAGCTCTTTAGGGATAACTTCAGCCTCCTGCTTTCATTTTTAAAAGCTTTAGTGCGTCTTCCCTGCCTTCAGCTCTTCCTGCTCCAAGGCTCATTAACAAAATCACCTGTTTTCTAGATTGTATACCACTCACCAACTATGTGAGACACAGAAATTTTCTTTGTCACAAGCCATGAGAAGGTGCTGTTTATCACAGGAGATGAAAATGAAGGTTACAGATTCTGAGTTACTCCAAAGCACAACTATAGCTAATGTGGTTCAGGACAAAACCCCAGAGTGGATAGACACCATGTCCATTTGCCTTTGTCCACACTTTAGCTTGGCTTCTTCCTCTATGAGAGCTCAAGGGTAAAGGAAATGATGCAAGTTCATACACTGGGTCTATGGTAAAGAGGCTGAAAGTGAGAATGGTTAGCACTGATGTCCACAGACATTATCTTGGCCCCATGGCTCCCTGGCACTTTTCCCACTGGGCTGCCTTCTGCAGCCTTTTTTATGAGACTATTCCACAAGACATTTCCTTAGAATAACCTAAAGACCTCTCATTGCCATTTTCCATTACCTACTCCCCATCTCCCTTGCTCTGTGCCAAATTTTCCTCCCGTCTAAGTAGCTCATCCCCTAAGTATCATACTCCTGAGAGTTCAAATATAAAATTGAACTCATAGGATCTGCTCAGGGGCTAAGGGCTTATGCAGAAAGAGGCTTCTATGGCTCTTCTTTTCCTGCAGGAAACAGGACACACTACACAGGAGCCTGTTATAAAGTTCATTTGTCAGCTCAGACAAGAGGCTCTGTTACTGGAAATTTTAAGACAACAATGTTTTGGGATAAACAGGTTAGTAACTCCTACGTTACACTATTTACTGGGTCCTAGTCATCTCATCATTGTAATATTTGGGCGGGACTTTAGTCATAGAGGATAAAACTTACTATCCAGATAAGACCAATTAGAATTTCAAGGGAATTTATGAAATAGAGTTATTTAATTTCACAGAAATAAAAATGTAGTTTTGAAGTTGGAAAATAGTGTAAGTTTCAAGGTAGATCCAATGAGTATGCTGGCTTAGAGTCCTTGAAGGGCACAAAATCATTCATTTCCTCATTCCCACTGTTGTATGTGGATGTCCCCCCAAAGCCTCACACAGTCATGGGGTGGGCTTCTAGAGTTTGTGACTGATTCATGCTCCAGTGCTGGGATTATGGTATAAGTGCTACACCCGCCCTGGGGCAGGCAGGCTGCATACAATGTAAGGGAGGGAAACAGGCTTCTCTCTCTCATCCTCCCTTTTTGTTCTTGTTGCTTTTGCTGTCTTCCCCCTCTACGAACTGTAGTTCCTCTGCCCTGGAGCCAGTTGACTATGGACTGAAACCTCCACAAACTGTGAGCTAAATAAACCTTTGCTTCCTTCATTTTGGGAATTGGGTATTTTGTCTCAGCAATGAGAAAAAAGTAACCAAGACAACCACCTTCTTCTGATTTCTACTTGCTGGTGCTATCAGCCAACTACCACGCCTCCTCTCTCCTCTGCAAGAATTTTGATTTCTGCTAACACAACTTTGCTTATTCGTAACTTCTTCCTACTTGTAATTCCTACACATGGCCCCAACTGTTTCATAGTCTTTGCATGAGTGTTTGCAGTGTCTGCTTTAGATTCTGACTGATCCACTGTAATATTTCTGCTTCAAATCCCCCCAAAGTAGAAGGTACCTGGATCTGTTAATTAACCCGCTGGTTGTTGAAATAGAGTCTTTTTCAGGCATTAGTAAGTACTTTTAATTGCCACCAACAGATATAAATTTGTGTGATTTAAGCAGAAAGGGAATTTATTGAAATGATCAGAGAGAGGCTCAGAAGATAGAGAGAAAGGGAGGCAAAGCAGGCAGAATCACAGCCAAATCAGAGCACAGAATTCGTTGAGCAAGGACTGTGCTATCACTAGACTGTAGGCATGATAATTAGTAACTGATACCTGTGCACTGAAAGCCAGGTATCACTGCCTGCTCCCTTCCCCCTGCTGGTGCTGAGAAATGGACACTGCTGCAATACTACCGCGAAGAGCTCTCCCCGGTTCAGCTTCCTTGCACAGCTACCTTCTAATACCAGGGTTAAGGAATGTAGCTTGGCTTGGCTAAGTCTAGGTCACACGCTCTCACCCAGCGCAGTGTGGGGCGGGTGGGTTGGATAGGAAAGAGCACATGACCTTTGAGGCTTCATCAGTGGGGAATGGGATCTGCCTGCCATTGGATGTCAAACAGGAGAAAATATAGTAAGAGGGCCAGATCATGGGAAGCTGAGAAAAATGCAGAACCTATTATACTCAGGTCCTTCCCTTACAAGCCCATCCTGAACCAATGAACTCCGCTAAGAAGAGCAGAATGTAGCTGCTTATGTAGTGGGAACCTTAGCCAGGGCAGGAATCTTAACTTACCAGTGCAAGACAATGTTGTAAGCAATAAAGCACAGAGATTTGTTTCATGCGCACTATTCACTTAAAGGCGCGTGAGGCATAGTTAACCAAAGTCTGTATTTATGTGTACATCTGTCTTGCTGGTTGGACTGTGAGCATTTTAGTGAAGAAGCTAAAATGCCTAGGGCATTTCCCAGTAGTACAGATGCTTCCAAAATGTCTGTTGCACTACAGATAAATAAATGAGCTTTGCTTCCCCCATCAAGTGAATGGACTCAATTCTTCACTCCTTTGGAGGCAATAAAGGAGCTTTAGACCAGTTCCTAGAAAGGCATTGTTAGTCCATTTACCCCAAAGAATTAAGGAGAAAGAAGAGTTTATAAAGACTCCAACATATTTACATGTTTTTTCCTATGCTGGACATGAATGACCAGCTTTCTTTTTCATTGCCTTTTCTTAAAATTACCCTTAAAAAACTATCACAAGAGTTGGCCTTGTTGACTTTGACAACTACTCCCAGAACTAACATCACCAGAGTTTACTTGCTGTCACAACTGGTGAGCTAGAACAACCTGGCCCCAAAGCAGAAGGTCTGGACAACCACTAATACTAACTATGGTGGGTAGAAGTATTTCTCCTTCAAATATATGTACTAGAGCTTCTGAGTGTAACCTTAGAGGAGAAAAATGTCTCTGCGGATATAATTAAGAATCTCAAAATGAGATCATGCTGGGTTAAAGTGAGCCTTAAAGCTAATGAAAATGTCCTGAAAAGAAAGGGGGAGAAAAAATATCAAGAAAACGACCCCAAGACGGAGGAAGAAAACTGGCATAATGCATCTGCCTGGAGGCCACAGAACATCGGAAGTTGCCAAAATCCCAGAAAAAGGGCTTGCAATAGATTCTCTCAGGGACCTTTGAGGCTCAGAAAGGAAGCAGGTGACATTTCTGAGGCTCCAAGAAAACCAAGTGACATTTTGATTTCTGTTGTTTTAATCCACTCAGTAATGGCTTAAGTGGTCATTTGTTACAGAAGCCCTGGGAAATGAATACGCCAACAAAGTTCAGGAAATGTCAAGAAAAGCCTTACAGAACACACAGAGAAAGACAAGGTTAAAAGCTGCTGGTGCCAGTGCGGATTAAAAAGTCTGCCGGGCAATCGAGAGTCCTCTCGCTCTCACTGAAACGGTCCAGACATCTGCGAGGTTTCTCGCCGCACAAACCGCCTTGGAATCATGAGGCGTCTCAGCGAACCTGTGGGCTGGGGTAGGAATCTTAAGCACAGAGAAATTTGAGGACACTTAGCTTAAAGGTCAACAGATCCGCGTTCTCATACTCTCCAGGGTTCTCTTAGTGAGGTGTGAGAACAGCCAGCCATACTTGACATGGTTTCAGGCCTCACAGAGGACTGACATTTTTATTACGCACTGCAGGGCAAGTGGTATCTATTGAACCCATCATTTCGTGGTTGCTATTGTTTGTGACAAGGTTAAGTAAGAGCACAAGGTAGCGTTTATTAAGTGCACAGCACAACAGTAGGTAGATGGATGTAATAAAGCTCATGGGAGCTGCACAAGGGACGCTCAGAATGAAAATGCAGAGGAGTCCGGGGAGAAACCATTCTCTCGGTCTGCCTTAAAGTATAGCTCCTTTCTCTCTCCTCTACTTGATGTCAGACACAGAAAGCTCCGTGTAGAAGAGATTCACACGACCCATAACTGCCCTGGAGAAGGCAGGGGGAAGACGGCCTTTACTTACCAAAGTGCCTCAGAGTTAAGCCAGATGCCCCTGCCGTGTCTACCCGGACAACACGGGAACACGGGCACAAGTAGCAGGGTCCTAGCATCTGGAGCTCGGTGAGTGGCACAGTGTGTGCAAGTGTCCCCTGAGACTGCGGCAGCGCGGTTCTGTATTGATTCGCTCTCCCAGCGCTCCGGCAGACACGGCTCAGGGCGAAGACCAAAGAGCGGGTGGAGCTCAAGGAGAAAGTAGCCACACCAGCACTCTCCAGGGACTCAGCCCTTCGCAAGCCACACAGCCAACAAGATCGTTAAATGTCAGAGCGAAAGAGACCTCAGACGTCAAATAAGTCAGACCTCTTATCCGAGTGGAAAAAATGGAATACAGAGTCTTGAGAAGGTCACAATCTGACTGGCAACGAAGGGGAGACATCTCAATTAAAGGTAGCTTTTCCAGAGCTCCTTTATGATAGACGGTTCTCTCTATGCCAGTTACCCACAGGGACTTTCATGACTGGCAGTCACAGCCACTGCAATCGTATTCATTCATCTGATGGTTTGGCAGAGGGTTCGGAGGACAGCGGGAAGCGCGCTGAACGGGGAGGCCGGAGTTGGGACCCGTCACAGGAGGAGGCGGATGCCCCCGCGCAGCTCAGTCAGAGCTGGGTGTGCGATGATGCACCCTTGGGTCGTTGCTTGGGGTGCGCCAGAGGAGGACCCATAAAAGATCTAAGAGGAGAACTTGGCAAGAAGTGGATGCTTTCGCCTACGGAGAGAAGCCCCTGTGTCCCAAAGCAGCTGCATCTGCCCCTCATACACCCGCATAAAAGTTAACCACACCACACCCGCCTTCCCCAGATGGGGCTCCCTGCGCAAACGCCTCCTCTGCCTCCGGGATTTTCCAACGGTGGCGCAAGCTCCTCCCTCGCCAGAGCGGGTGTTGTCCTGGCGCCAAGCGCCCGCGCGAGCTGCGGCTGGGGGGCGGCGAGGAGTGGGCCCCGCTGGCGCCATTGGCTGTGCGGCCGAGGGGCGGAGGGACGCGCGGGCTGGGCGAGCGGCGGCCCCGGGCCCTTCCCGCTGCGCCCCTGAGCCCCGCGTTCCCGGGGACCTGCGCGCGTCGCAAGGCAGGCTTGCCGCCCCACTCCGATTCCCGGAGCGCGGCCGAGGTGGTCACGCGTCCAGACCCGCAGGTCAGTAAGGGGCTACCGACCAGGCCAGCGACCCGAGGCGGAGGCGGGGGGAGCCGAGACGCACGGGATGCTGCTGGCGCCCGAGTGGGCTCGCCCTGTGCGCGGGGCACCCCGACTCCTCCTCCAGAGTGGCCTTCGGTGCCCGGGTCTCCGGAGCCTCGTCCCAGACTCTCCCCGGGCTCCGTGCTGTAGAACCCCCACCCGCCCATCCATCCCCGCCGCGGGCTGCTTCCTTAGGGTCCCGGAGCAGCCTCAGGTAGCCCAGCTCACAGGGGCTTAGGGAGACTCCGAAGGCTGCAGCGGGACCGCGAGGGACCCGGCGCGCAGTGTCCTTGGCCCCGGCACGACCCGCCTCGTTCCCGGACGCAGGGAGCCCGAAAGGTCTGCCCTGGTGCCCGCGGTTGCAAAGGTTGACTTCTCCGCGCAGGAGCAGACAGTTCTACACTTCGCAGAGTGTGCGTCTAGGTACATTTTGTTTGGTCTCTGTGGCGGTGTTTGATCATCCTTGTGATTGTTTCGTGCTTATGTGAATTTCTAGGGTCATCTGCCCCTTACGGAGGACTGGCCGCTCGCACACTGATGGCCTTTGGTCCCTACCACGTTCGAGTGACTCTTTACCTGTCTTCGGGTGGCTTCAATTCGGAGAAGTTTTTCCTAGCGCTGAGCACTCGTTCCCCAGCAGCGTTTTCCTGAGTTCCCGGAAAACCCAGTAAGTAATCGCCTCGGCGACCTTTCGTCTCTCTCAGGTCTGATGAGACACTGGAATCCCGTGTTTCCCAGGCAAGGTGTGTGGATTATGAGAGAACTGCTTGAGATCCTTTTCAGAGGGATACGTAATGTGCTGTCCTCCAGGGCTCAGAAAGACCCGTTCATTCACAGAAACATCTCGTTAAGAACCAGGTTTGGGGATGTGCCTGTGCTCTTTCTGCCGCCGGCCCACCACATGCGGGTGCTGAGATTTAGTATTGGATTTCAAGACTGGGTCTGTTTTTTACTGTCCTCCGTGTCCTCTGCCTGTTAGTTTTCCTTTGGGTTTTTTGTTTTGTTTTGTTTTCCTAAAGTGAGTTCGTTCAGGGTTTGTTTGTTTGTTTGTTTGTTTGTTTGTGTATCATGAGGTTGGATGGGCTAGAGGACATCTCAAAGCCATCCTTAGGTAAGATCCTTAACACAGGTGCAAAGGGCAGGCAAATGGGCAGTGGGGGCTGCCCTGCTGCTCACCCGGGGATCACTCTTGAGGATGCTTCTCATCAGGTACCTTTCACTTTAGATTTCCCATCTTCCTCGTTCAGATAGCAGCCTATCAAGAGAAAAGAGACTAGATAAGTGATAGGCTTTTCATAGAAGATTTGTTTCCTGATGCAGTTTTGCTACTGAATGCACCCTCCTTAAAAATATTAAGAAGGCAATACTGTATTTAAATTGCTTAATTATGCAGCTAGTAGGGTTGTTTTATCTTGTTTGTGACCTAGCCCATAGAGAATATTAAATATCTTCTTGTGATTAAATATGCTTCATCTTGCTAAGCAGAGAGGCATCTTTTGCATACATCCACCACACACAGGACACCCTTTACATGCAGCACCAGCTGTTTATCTGTCATGCAGACGGACTTTTGAAGTGCATGCGAGTGAAGAGCCTTGTCAGAAATGACACTGACACTCCCTCAGGCCGTGCCCTGTCACCTTCACATGCTGGGAATGGTGGGGATGGCCAGCCACCTACCAGACTCAGCACTGTGCAAGGAACTCTGAGTTCTAGAAAGTGGGCTGGCTGTTCCATTTTTGTGATTTGAGTTTGAGAAACATTTATTTATTATTTTTTATTTCCATACCTAAAACAAAGTACTTTGAACAGCTCAATACACATTCACAGTTGCCATGAAGGAAGCCTCATGGTAAGATCAGTTCTGTTTTCCTCTGCTAATAATTAGCTCAGTTCACCAGATGTTACTTGACTTTTTGATGTGCACAGCCCTTCAGGGGTTAAGGGATAAATAACGAGGTGCTTGTGTATGACGGTGAATCAACCAGAGGCTTTATTTACAGGATCTTGAATTTCTTCTTTTTTTTCTTGTCTTTTTTTAATGAGGGCAGATGAAGGATGACAGAGATGATTGGTAAGCATGATTAATCATACAAGTCATTAAGTAAATTTGAAATTATGCATTTATTCTAAGAATGAAAAATTAACCCATCCCAGGCAAAATTCTCTGATTTGGCCTCTATTCTAGATTAAGGTAATTTGATCTAGAATAGATCAAACTTCTCTCTGGGTTTACTTCTCTTCCTATACTTGTTTGTCTTTTAATAGTCATTTCTGTATGATGCTTTTTATGTTTAATTAGTTATTAAGGAGAATTTTACAAAGGTAGGGCATGTTGTCTTATTATATTACTATAGTAATATAAAGCATCATAGTCCTAATTTTATAGATATTTATTATTGATCATAACGATAGATAAAAGAAAAAATAACAAAGCCTGTTAGTTAATGGCTTAGGGAATACAACAAAGAAGCTCAGAATGTAAGTGTATGAGTTGGCAGGATTCCTTGTAGCTAACATTTCTACCTACAGGATTCAAGCAAGAGGCTTAAGTAAAGAAGTCCTTGGTGTCCGTGGGTGGCCCAGCCTTTAACTTGAATTCAGGAAATCTGTCTGGGCATTCCTTGGCCA
Source organism: Chinchilla lanigera (assembly GCF_000276665.1). Taxonomy (NCBI): domain Eukaryota; kingdom Metazoa; phylum Chordata; class Mammalia; order Rodentia; family Chinchillidae; genus Chinchilla; species Chinchilla lanigera. The sequence goes on along the minus strand of NW_004955431.1, from coordinate 9,381,122 downwards.
TTGCAGGTAGAGGATGACAAGCTACTGAGCCAAATTCTGTGATCGCCTCAGTTCTGATTGTGACTTTGGGGATGTGTCTACAGGATATAGTGAGCAGCTCAGGCTTCGGACAAAGAATGTCTCCTTCAGGAGTTACTGACAAATGCAGCCACACTCATGTATACAGGTGGAGCCAAGAAACGGGCTTCATTTATCCTTTACGAAGTTTTGGTAATAAAAAGAAAGCCGGAAGGAAGAGAAATCCTGAGCTTTCTAGTAGCCATAGACACTTTAACAGCATCTGTGAGCAAAACGTGGCACAATCCAACCAAAGCAGTGCCAGGGTTTCACAGCTCCACAATCATATCAGAAACAGGACACATCACTAACATTTTCTGAGTTCCTAACTTTTAGATTCCAATCTGTGCAGAAGGGAAATTATTCAGTACAGTTTAACAATCTGTACTATGAGTTTGATTGTTGATGCTGATCTTGTCATAGACAGTAGTGAAAAGATATGGAAAAAGTAAGTCTACAATAGTTGTGAAAAGGGTCTCTTAAGATGACACACCTGAACTTAACTTCTGCTGGGAAACAAAAGGATATACGTCTGAAAGAACTTGCTTCAACTTCAGAAAGACAAGATGACTTAACCATGGTTAAAACACCAACTCCCTTCATTCAGGTAGCATTCAACATATACATTCACTCCCCAGAAGAAGCCAAAACAGTTGCTTTCCTAATTAATTTGTCATAATAATCATATATTGATTAAAAGTACCAGGTCATCTATCATCTATTGGCAAGGTTAGGTTCTTATTCACTTTCAGTTCCCTTGTGACAAAGATTATAACAGAGGGATACATTCTTCTCTTTTCTTAAATAGCATGATTATAACTTTAACTCAAAACACAATTAAATTCTATTGGGAAGGTTTTCAGGCCTCAGACTAACAGTCTTAAATTTTCAAAGAAATGGTACAAATGAACCATTTCAAAGGTTTGTAGTAAGTACAGATATATGGAGTAGGAGGAGCAAGAGGAAGACAAAAAAAGAATAGAAGGGGAAAGGAGAACAGGGAAAGGGGAGAGACAAAATTGAGTTTTGGAGTTCAAAACTAGCAGCATTTTCACTGTGCGTGCTATAATTCTATTTTATTTCATAAGGAAAATACCTTTATCACTTTTCTATAAAACAACGTGTTGTTTGTATCAAAGTTCTAATACAAAGCGCACAAAGTAGAGTATTACCATACCCATAACACCACCCTGTAACAGAAACGTCTTGGTGCATAACTTCTTGTTTTGCTTTTGAATCTAAAGTTGTGTATCTGTGTGCAGTAGGAGCAGTAGTAGCTGTTTTACAAAAATGGAATCATAATAAATCTAAAATTCATTTTCCTGACTTAGCCATACATGTCCAGAATCTTTCTATGTTTTCTAACATACAATCCTTTTCATTAGCATCAGAATACTGCACTGTATGGATCTTCCATCACCTAATTAACCAATTCTTGACTCATGGACATGTTTTTTATTGTATTAGTAGAGTAATATAAATCTTTATAGGCCTAGTTTTATAGACATTTATAGGCATTATTGTTATAATGACGATAATAGAAAAAATAACAAAGCTTATCAGTTAATGGCGTAGAGAATACAACAACGCAGAAGCTCAAGCTGTAAGTGCACGAGTTGGCATGATTCCTTTTAGCCAAATTCCCACCAACAGGACCGAAGCCAGAGGCTTAGGTGAAGAAGCACTGGGCTATAGAATAGATCTTTGTGCGTTCACCTTTTCAACTTATCTGATTTATTTTCTGGAGGATAAACTCTTAGGACTTAGTATTAAGCATCTGTCATACATTTTGAAGTGAAAGGGAAACAAATAGTAGACATTCAGGGCATCTTCTTGATGTCTGGCACATACAATATTTTCACCTGTAAAAGGTGTTTACTGACACTTTGCATTCATATAGAAAATTGCACAAACCATGAAAACATAAATTTGTAAGTAAATGGCACCCTGATCAAAAAAGAAAATATTTACCAATACCATTCCTGCCATATGCCTTGGCCACCTGTAATTTCTAACACTCTGCGGTGAGCTTATCTACCTTGGTTTTCACAATGAACATACTAAATCAAGGGCACCGCTTTTAAGAATGAGTGGTGAACTGTTGAGCTGGATGGAGGTCTCGGGTTTTCAGGACTCCTTGGCAACAGAGTTGGTCTAGTTCAGTGCAGTGACTTTTCAAAACCCCCCACACTGTCCCCTTTCTGTTAATCACTGTCAGTTTTCTTTTTATATATGTCTGTTGGACCCTGCTTAACACAGATTTTGACTTACACGATGCAAAACCTGTGTAAACAAAAGAAACTGAACATTCGGTTTTTGTCTACCCTCCTTTTGTTGACCGTCTCCCTCAGCTGTGAGCATAGCGTGGGTCTGAGTTTGGGTAAAAGAGCCCTGGGCTCCCAATTTGTAGCTTCTATCTCCAGCTCAGTGGAGCTTTCTCTGCACATCTTTTTCAGAAGAACACAAGTACGAACAACAACCTTCAAAATATACTTCACTTTTTGGCATCCCAGTTTCTTGATTTTGAAGCTTATAACCTTGAGTTTATGAAAAATCTTTTCCCTTTGTTATTGCTGTTTGGTTTGGGTTTTGTTTAGGTTGCTTACTTGTTTTTATATAAAGAGTAAAGTTAATATTGAGAGGCACTATAAGTGAAAAGAATAAATTAGGCACACAATGTTTGAAATTAGTTGTGCAGTGAATAACAAGAGAACATATTTGATTCTTTTTGTGTTCATCTGTTTTCGTTTCTCTTTTAGTTACTTTTCTCTCCTTGCTGAGTAAAGTACTTGACACCCAAAGTTAAAGGAGGAAAGGATTATTTAGCTCACAGTTTATAGAGGCTTTGGTCCATAATCAGCTGACTCTAAGGCAGGGTGGCACGTGACAGAGGGACAACCATTCATCGCAGTGGAAGACAGCAAAAGCAACAAGGGGCCTTAACAGCATCTTTCTGCCCCTTTTTTATTGTATATAGACTGCTGGGCTTAGGATGGTACCACACCAACCAGGGGACTGATTCAGCAGTCATCCACCATTAATCCCAGCCCCCTTAATCCCAGCACTGCACTACAAATCAATCACACACTCTAGATTCGGCCACCTCTGAACAGACCCTCTGACTACGTGGGGCTTTGAGGGGACATCTAGACACAAACCACAACAACTTCCCTTACTATTTCCTAGGAAGCTGAACTTTTGAATTAGATCTCTAGTATGAGACCACCAAATGTTGCTGCTCACACTGCCAGGGCTACAGCAATATGTAGGCTACAATCTGCCTGAACTGTCACTTGAAGCATGGTCCATGCCCACTGCCAATCTTAGAATTTTTAACTACTAATTCACAATGAAATGTAGAACGTGTGTGTAAATAAATCAAACAAGGCACTAAGCACATTTTTTAATTTACCTGACTATTTTTGCATTTTAAATTCTTCCTCTCACCTGGACTTGAGACCAGCATGTCACTGAGGGAGCCGGGTGACTGCTTTGTGTGGCATTGATCTCTGAAGTGGCACTTCTTAGTCAAATTGAAAAATATATAAAAATGTAAACATTTTCTTTATCTAGGCTGACTTTCCATTGAATTTTTTTTTTTTTTTTTCTGGCACTGGAACTCGAACTCACGACCTTGCGCTTGCCAGGCAGGCGCTTTGCCGCTGAGCTAAATCCCCAGCCCCTTTCCATTGAATTTTCAAAATTGTTTTGTTTTGGTTTGACATAGCCTTGAGATAAGGCAGATAGGACCATGAAATGTGATAGTCTTCAAAGTGTGGAATTATAATGAACTTCTCCTACAATTATTGCAAAGTATTCTCTTTGAAATCTCTACAGATAAACATAGTATCATATTTTGTGATTAAAAGGGCCTTGTAATTTTCAAAGGAAGGGAGTATCACGGAATTTACTTAATGAATACTTCACGTTTTAAGAATGCAGTCAGCCTCCTTCACTTGGTCAGAGTTTCATTAATTCACTGTAGTAAATAATTCTGGAATTTTGTTGTGCCCTTTGGAGTACATTTTTTTACAATACTCCAGCTATAGGGGCTGGGGATTTAGCTCAGTGGCACAGCACCTGTCTGGCAAGCTCAAGGTCATGAGTTTGATTCCTGGTACAGGAAGAAAAAACAAAAAAAAAAAAAAAAAAAACCCTCCAGCTATGTTTGAAAGAATCTATTTCAGAATTTATACCATACTCCTCCATCCTTCCTCAAGAATCCTGAACACTCGACCAAATAAAATCTAACTTTTTTTTCATACTTTTGAAAGATACAATTAATTGATAAGAAAGTATGAACAGAGATTTCTCTGCAATCTGAAACTATTAATTTTATTTCCATAACTAAAATATTTATAAAATGCATGGAAAATTTATCAAATATTATTATTATTGCATACTTAGTCTTTTCAGTAATCTTTATGATTTTATATCATTTTTATTGTCAATAAATATTATTTTATCCGTGAAAAATAGAATAAACATAGACTATCTCTCCAAAAACTTCAACTTTCTTTATTCTTTTATTCTTTCAACAACAAATAATAATCTTTATGCCATACTTTATGCTAGCCTACAAATATAAAAGTAAGTCAGACTTTTGTTAGTCCTTTTTCCTAGGACTTTGCAAACTAGCAAAGCAGATGGGCAGGTAAATAAATATTAACAAGCATAGTAAGAAGTGAGAAATGCTAGTGTTGCTAAGTATAGAAAATGTCTTGAGAATGCAGAGAAGGAATCAGAAATTTGCATGGAGAATGTAGGTGGGGATTATGACATTAAGGGTTAGTATTAGCTGGGCACAGTGGCATGTGTCCCAGATAGTGCAGAGACTGAGGCAGGAGGAGTATTTCAGCCCAGGAATTTGAGACCAGTCCGGGGAAATATAGCAAGATCCTGTGTCAAAAAATGAATTTAAAGATACATAAATAGAACCGTTAATGTGTAATGGTTTGATCAACCTTGCATGCCTATCTTTGGTTATATGTGTAACCATTTTGAAGATGGCATTACATAATATAACAACCATTGTTAATATCCTATCATCATGTTTTGAAATTCTGTATCATTTTTATTGTTCTCTATGCTGTTTTGCCTGTGTATTTGTTTTCGTTATTTTGGGTTTTTTCTTTTCTCTTTAAAATGAAAAGCAAAATTTATAGGTATATATAAGGATAGCTAGGATAGGTGTATTGCTGATGTCTGTGGTTTATTGAAAGGAGCAGTCAATGCCTAAAATTTTATTATTTCTTGACCAATTTTGCATGCCTGAATCTGGCAATCAGAAGGACTGATCTGAAAACAATAATATGCAGTATAAGAACCACTGCTGAACTCCTGCCATCTTGTTTGGTGACGCTCTGTATCATTTCCAATGTTTTTGTTTTTTTCATCACTTTTCACTGTCTTTGATTGTTTGATCAACCTTACATTCTTGGGCTGGGGATATAGCTCGGTGGCATAAGTGCCTGCCTGGAAAGCACAAGGTCTTGAGTTTGATTCCCAGTACAAAAAACAAAACAAATAAACAAAATAAATCCTACATTTTATGTCTGGCATTTGTAATGTAGCAACCATTGTTAATTCCTGTCATTTTGTTTTGAGGTCATGTATCATTTTTGTTGTTTTGATTTTGTCTTCATTGTTGTCTTGTTCATTTTTTAAATTTTTAAAATAAAAATAAATAGGTAAAGTGCTAAAAAGCCAAAAAAAAAAAAAAAAGTGATTGGGGAATTTGGAAGAGTTTGATATGCCTGAAACATCATTTTGAGATGCAGTGGAAAAAATGAGACTGGAAAAGTAGTCCCTGGGATAAGAGACAGATAACAAGTTCAGATAATAGGAACATATAAGATAGAGAATATAGAAGCCTTTTAGATGTCTTACTCAAGATGGTAACTCTGAAACTTGTATGTGCATGGACTTTTGCACATAATGCTAGCATAGTATCACTTCCTGTTTGTAGTACATAGTTAACAACTGTTCATTCAATAAACAGCTAAATACAGCTTTTCGTAACTAAAGGCAATATCACCAACCCTTACTTGTACAATGAGATTGTTTTCCATTAGGAGGTCATGAGTTACTCTTAGTATCTTCATTGTCTGTCATTTATTCCCCTTGAAACCATTTGTGCAGGTTTAAAGGATAGTCGGAGGGGCTGGGGCTGTAGCTCAGTGTGAAGACCCTGAGTTTAATCCCCAATATCATAAAAAAGATTATTCTTATACAGTTGTAATTATCATATTCTAGTTAATAAGGGAACATATCTATGGTTCTACCTACTAATAGATTAATTAATATACTATTGCATTAGTAATTATTAATTATTTGTAAAGTTCTAATTTGTAAATTACATAGTCATTTTGTACAACTCTGTTACTCAGAATTTGATTTTCTTATTTGACCACCTGCTTATTGGAGGCTGCTCATAAATGCTGCTGTTGTGAGGTCTTACACCTGTCCATAGAAGGTAGATTATATTACAAAGAATTAGAATTCTCAGTATGTGGCTTAAAGCAACAAAGGTTTACTCATTGTTGGTGCTGTGTCAGTGGGATTATGCACATGACCTTGTCTGTTGTTAAGGTTGAATTCTTCCCCCTGCCTTTTAAGGTTGTATGCTCATTGTAGAAATAGTCTTGGTCAGAAACATATTTTCACCCACCATTTAATACGCGAGGGTAAAGGCACGCACTGTGGCCATTCGAGGACTTGGACTGATAAAAACTGAGAGATGCGTACACGGTTACTGCAGCAGAGGGAAAGAGTGTGGCAGTTCTCACACTGGGTCTCACATTTTCTATGTAAAGGGACACATGCTACTTTTCTTACATTTTATTGGCCAAAACAACGCATATATTCTGAGGGGGTGGGAACATGCAATCCTACAAGATGCCTGTATCAGAAGCATTTCATGAGTAGCACCAGTGACTGCAAATTGCAACGATACCCTCAAATGAGCCTCGCAGAGGACAACGTGATGAACAGCACTTGGAATCATAGATTTTTAATTCCAGCCTTGTCTCCAAATGCTGCATGACCTTGAGCAAGCCTTTCAATTCTCAGAAATTTAATCTTCTCATCTTTAAAAAATGGTGAGGTATGTAATAACTACCTTTTGGAGTTGTGAAGATTAGAGGAAAAGTTTATGCACACATACACACACACAAACACACACATGTCCAGAACTGGTGCGTGCTTTTCATTCAACAAATATCAGTAGCGATAATTTTATGATGTTATGATGGCTATCGTGGTGGTTTTCCCAAACTGGTTTGTGTGGATATTCTTTCCACTTCACAAGCATCCATGGTCGCCTCTCCTCCTGTCTGGTCTGTGGATGGATCACCAGTCCACAGGACTCAGGGTTACCCATAAGCCCCTATTTCTTTCTTCTACCTCCCACCAGTCTTTTGCACCTGTCACCTACATTCCAGTCCACATGACTGAAAGTAAAAATACTTAATGATGAGTGAATATACGTTTCTGATCAAGACTATTTCTACAATTGTGTGTGTGTGTGTGTGTGTGTGTGTGTGAGAGAGAGAGAGAGAGAGAGAGAGAGAAAGAGAGAGAGAGAGTAGGGGGGATTTCACTATGCATTTCAGGCTGGGCTTAAACTCACTTTGTAGCCCAGGCTGGCCTGGAACTCAAGGCAGTCCTCCTGCCTCAGCCTCCCGAATGCTGGGATTACAGGTGTGTGCCACCATGCCCAGCCTGAGCCAACTTCTATTTATTTATTTATTTTCTGAGCCAATTTCTTATACTAAGTAAACAATCAATCATATATTTTTTTTTTTTGGTACTGGGAATCAAACTCAGGACCTTGCACTTACCAGGCAGGCACTTGTGCCACTGAGCTATATCCTCAGCACAATCAATCATATCTTATTGGCACAGTTTCTCTGGAAATTCTAAGACATTATTTTTCAGCCAATGGAAAGTACTTTGAAACTTACATTTAAAATGGAAAACATTTTTGTTTGCAAGGAAGGGGACTTAGGAGCAGACTCTCAAAACTGGGCTGTTTCTACAGCTTAAGGTGAGAAGACAGTAGCTTCCCTGGGTTTCTCTGTCCCATGCTCATGAAGTGTAGTCATGGTCTCAGCATTTTTCCTGCTAATGTTCCTACCCATAAAGATGCCGAAGAAGAGAGTGGCGCTGGTAATCACACTCTTTATCCACTGCTCACTAGGAAAATAACCTCAGTCCTGTGCCTTCCTGGTGGGAACGCTGAGTTCTCCAGTGCTGCCTCACCTGGTGCCCCTTTCAACCTCTAAGTTGTTACTTTTCTCATTTTGGCTTACTCATTATGCTAACCAAGAGGGCCTAAGATTGCATTATTTTAAAATTCTATAGCATAATTTTGAAAAGATTATTCTTAGTAAGGCAATGAATTAGGCATAAAATCTTCCCATGGAATATAAACATTTTACAATTTATTAAGAATGATAGCTTCATTTCACCTCCAAAACCAGTCCTGTCAATGCCAGGGACTCCGCCTACGACTGCTTTTGAGACCTTACCAAGTAGAACGTCAAACCAGTTATACTCATACCCACTTTGACCATGTTCTTTTGTATTTTTTTTACCTTTCCTCAGTCTACTCTGCTTTGTATATCCGAAAGTATATTCTGACTACTCTGTAAATTATAGCTTGTGTGGACAATTAAGTTTTAAATATTTAGGATAAAATAAGTTGTTTAACCTAAAAGTATTAAATGTTTGTAAATGAAGTGGTCAGATATTTTACAGAGCCTGAGACTATTCCAGGTAGACAGAAGTCATCACTGAGCAAGAGACACAGAAGACAGGATTGAATCCAGAGGAACTTCATGACTTTCCCTAAAACTGATTGTTAAAATAAATTGCCAAGCTATTACTTTGTCATTTATGTAATTTTCACCAAAGTATGATGGAAAAGTTCTGATTTTATTTTATGAACATTTGTCTGAACTGTAAGTAAAAAGGACTGCTAATTCTAATTTTTCACCTTACATTTTCCTGTTCAGGTCCATGAATTTTAAGGCACTATTCAGAATCTCCATCTGTCTGTGCTTCTTCTCAGAAGATGGCCCTCTGCCTCTGTGTGTGATGGCAGATAGATGCAGCTTATGTCCTGAATTTGGTTTTGTTTTTTCTTGGGCTGATAGAAGGAACCATAATGAGAGTTCACACAAGATTCTACTCTCCCAAAGTACCGTGCAGATGTGCAAGTGCAGTCCTCAAGTAGGCAAATGCAGGGATGGCTGAATCATCTTCGAGTAAGAATAACTTATAAGACAATAAAGTTTATTGTGTTTATTGCAGAGCTATGGATGAGTGCCATTGCCTGCATGTGAAGATTTCCATTTGGAACCAGTGAAAAAAGAATATATCATCAGCACCAATCTCTCCTCTAGCATGACCTAAAAGCCAAGGCAGAAATATTAAGAGAGAAGATAATTATGCAAAGGAATGGCCACAAGGTTTTATATAACACATTATTTTCTAGTAAGCACAAAAGTTTTTGCTCAGGTGTGGTAAATTCCCTGGGAGTTTCTGTGCATTCCACAGAGAAAGATCCAAGGCATCCCCTAAGAGCATTGATTGCGTTATAATATTCAATTTTACATCTGTCTAGTGGAAAAAGTATATCTTGCTAACGCTTTATAGCACCATCCTTAATGGTTTGGGGGGACCTCCTTTTGGAATATAACACAACAGGATTCCACACTGATGAAACCCTGGTGTAGAACTGTTGATTTTAACAGCCGAGTCACACTTTAAAGAACCTCTGCAAGGGGACAGGGGCTGGGGATTTACCTCAGCGGCAAAAGCGCCTGCCTGGCATGCGCAAGGTCGTGAGTTCGGTTCCCGGTACCTGAGAAAAACAAAAAAACAAACAAACAAACAAACAAAGAACCTCTGCAAGGGGACAAAGCAGCCTGCCCTAGTTTTCCACAACACCAACAAAAACCCTGTGAGTACTGTTCTTCACAGAGACGTATTTGAATACACGGCCAAAGCTCCAAAATTGCTGTGCTGTATTTGAGGCCAACTGATAGGCTGACTTGTGTTTTTTTGTCTTTTTTTTTTTTTTTTTTTTTTTTTTTGAGACTGGGTCTCACTATGCAGTTCAGGCTGGCCTTGAGCTCACTGTGTAGCCCAGGCTGGTCTCAAATTCACAATGATCCTCCTGCCTCAGCCTCATGAGTGCTGGGATGACAGGCGTGCACCACCACACCTGCCTTTAAGCCGAGTTTTATAAACCATTGTGTAGTAGAAGTCCAGGCCGCGGTGCAGGCCCAGCCCACAGGCTGTTTGTCTGCTGCATGTCTTGTGTACATCTGTGAGTGGGTTTTGTGATGAAAGCCTTTTGGAAGGAATAAAGGGGCCAAAATACATGACAAAGAATATACTTTTGTTCTTTCAAAACATTCCAATCCTCGTAACTGCCCTGTAGGCAGAAAGCTTTATTCTGTAGAGGTTACAGGGACATAGTACTGAATGATTGAGAACAGGATCTGCCCTATGTATGTGGTCGCTCGTCTCCCCACCACACTAGGCTATGTCAGTAGGTTGCTTCTTTTTGTAGATTTCTTTCCAACACAGGTTTTCATTCTAAGAGACAAGGGAAAACTGGCTGATCGTGAGCTAATGCAATTCGAAAGATCTTCATTTATGATGTTGTGGTCCAGCCATCTCATTTTCCTTTCTCAAACAAAAATCACTTTCTGAACATGGTCCAGGAAAAAAAGAGCATCAAAATCCTTGCCTGGCTTCAGGTGTCATGGAAATGAAAGCGTGCTCATGCCACTGGCCTGAGACAGGTCAAGGCTATGCATTTAAGATGAGGTCTCTTTCTTTTCTTTAAGTGTGTCTGTAAGAAACAGCCCAAGAAGTGCCAACCTGAAACACACACATTTGATTTCCCATCACGATGTCTAAACACATGTATGTGGGTTTATCCTGAGCATTATGCACTGACTGTCAAGTAAAACATTGACCAGAGAGGTGGAAGATACATACTGATTTTTTAAACTTCAATAAGGAAATGAGAAGTAATGATGCCAGATTAAAATAATTTCCAGCAATGCATGTAGTCTATTTGTCTCGAGTAGAACAATGACAGGAAATTTGTGTAGCTATAATTTTAAATTAAGAATTACTCTAGAAATAACAGTAAAGCTGTCATATTGATGGTGAGATATTAGAAGACGGTATTATGAAATGTCAAATAAAGATACAAGATTTCATTTGTTTATTTTCTATCGTTCTTCTAAGGCCATTTAGAAGATCAGAGGCTTTGCCCGAATTTTCTGAAGGTGACCTTCAGAGAGTGAAAAAGCCCTCTGGGAATATGTACCCTGAAAGAGATACCATTTTGCACATCTATAATCCCAATATGCTGGGAGGCTGAGGCAGGATGATCACAAGTCTGAGTCCAAAACCAAATTGTTGCTCAAAATAAAAAACAGGAAAAAGGTTGAGGATGTAGCTCAGAGTGAAGGCCGTGGATTCAACTTCTGTAGTACACACACACACACACACACACACACACGCACACACACACGCATAAAATACCATGGTTTTAACAGGTAGTCTAGTAGCCAGCTGTTAGCTTTACCATAGACTTAACTGATATCTCAATGACATTGTCTGTGTGCTTGCAACCCCACCCCAAGGAAATGATAACGGATTTGGGTACAGAGAGGAGACCTGAAAAAAATTCAGCCAATTCTGGCTGAATCTACGACCTCTGTGAATCTGTGATCTATTAATCTCATGTGGGAAATGTAGGACTGGTAGAGACCTTGAAGCATCACCAGTCTTTCAAGTGATCAGAAGGAACTGTCAGTCTACTGATACTTTACATCGATGGCCTTTTCTGATTTTCTAAGCAGAGTTACGGAAACAGCATCACATTTAACTCCAGCCTTCTGGCAAGATAGGAAAGATGATTATTATTGTTGTGCAGATGAGAAAACTGAACTGTTCAGACTAGCCATGGGCTTGCCCCAGGAAAGTGGCAGAGAAGAACTAGTCATCCAAGTCTTACCATTTTTCTCTTCCTATGAAGTAGAGAAAACCAAGAACATGATTCCAAAATGGGTTTTAGTTACTTCTCTGTCACTGTCTAGCTGTGCAGACTGAGTAGATCACAATGTTTTTTGCACCTCAGTTTTCTCATATGCAAAATGGGTACAGTTTTTGCTTTCTCTGCCCTACATAGCTGTGAGGAAAATGAAAGATGAATAGTCCTTACCTTTTCTGTCCATGCTACAAAAGGGATAACGGACAATCCTTACTACCAGAATGGTAAGGAAATTGAGAGCAGGTAATATCAGGGATGGGAGTGAGGTGAAGCAGAAACTTACAACCCTGATTTATGTTTATTTAGAGATGATATTCATGTGAAATCAGTTAGCTTCTTTGCTATTCAGTTGCCTCAGAAACAGCCACACTTTTTTTTTTTTAAGAAAAGGTCTCACTGAGCCTGCGCTGATCTCAAATTCACCAAGCAACCGTAGTTAGCATCAAATTCAGCATCCTCCTGCATCAGCATCCCGAGTGCTAGAATTACAGGCTTGTTACACTCAGCCGTATTTTAGTTGTACCAGAATGTTTTAAATATTTTTTTTTAGCATGTGAGGTTTCTATTCTAGTTCTTTTTTTTTCTTTCTGTGCACCATGCTCAGAGAGGCTTTGCTGTATTCCCTAAAGGTGAATGAGTGGAACATTTACATGCTGTAAAAAAAAAGCTAGGGATTGCCAAAGCTGTGCAGTGCACTGGCAGTCCCAGTGTATTTTGTTTTCTTTTTTTAACATTGCTAGGAGCCTATAGAGGCTTAATGGGATTGAAATCACCAGGCAAAGCATAATGAAAAATAGGAGTCAAATTATTTTAAGAACTACTAAGACATTGTCCCTGGCCTACTCTGAAGAGCTAAGACTTATTACTTGGTGTGACACCTGACCGGGACAGCCTTCTGAAACGCTCTCCCTCACCCCACCCCCAGGATCATTAGTGTTGCCGAGCTCCAGCCATGATGGCAAATGTCAGCCACTCGAGAATCTGCTGCTTAATTAGATTTGGAGAAGAGAAGCAACAGGCAAATTCTCAAGTTAAAAATGCCAGGCAGTGTCTAAGACAGGAAAGCCAAGGGCAGAAGAGGCATGCCATCACTGGCACACCTGAACTGAGATGTGGCAATTTACAACCGAATAATCTAGTGCCAGAAGGACCAAGGAAAAGCTACCTTTCTGGACTTCAAGAGGGTTCTGGAGTTTTCTACCAGGAGCATTCCCTTCCCTCAAGGTGCTTCCCTAACACTTGAACATAGTGAAAGCCTTTCTTTGTACCTAAGCAAAAAGCATTCCTCTTCGAATCTCCTTAAAACACACACATGTGCACACACACACCTCATTGTGGTGCATCTTCACAACATGCGTCTATGTGTACTGTCTTGGTGAGGATATGGGGCAGGCATCAAACCATTTCAAACCAGGTGACAGAAGCTCAGGAATTGTAGGCAATGTGCCCCACTTCTCAGAAGGGATGGAAAATCACACCTTAAACCTAAGTCTCTTCAGAGCAAACATACTATTCCCTCTTGTTCAGGAATCCAGCTTCTGCTACATCAGTATGAAGCCTTTTTTTGTTTGTTTGTTTGTTTTTGTGGTACCGGGGATTGAACTCATGACCTCAAGCTTGCTAGGCAGGCGCTGTGCCACTGAGCTATATCTCCAGCTGAAGCCTTTTTTGTATTCAAGGCCTGAAGTATGCAAAACAAATTACCTAGGTACCTTGAAAGAAAAATACATAGAAATGGCTCCTGATTTCACAGAGATAAAGTTTTTATGAAAAAATTAGAAACATTCAATAAAAGGCATATTTGAATATCAAGGGATTCTCCAACGTGTGCTGGGGGGGTGGGGGGAGTACCAATCCAGGAAGATGCTACCGGGCTGCAGGATGCCCAGAATTAATTTTCTGAAGGAAGGAGGTGTGCAGCAAAAAGTTTTAGGGTTCTCATCTCAGAGCTTTCACTTAGAGCATCTGTTGAAATCACAGCAGATGGAACACGTTTTATCTTTAGTTTCTCAGAGAAACCTGGCACCTCGGTACTGTGGAGGGAAAATAAAGGCTCATTTTTATACCATCATTTGTAATATAAAGACATAAACATTACTTGCTCCTGGGGGAGTTATTTCATTCTTTTTCCTCCCTAGTGAGTTTTATAATTAAGCCTTACTGAAATAAAAACTAAAGACTGGATTTAAATGTTGTATTTGCTGAAGAATGCACTGAGATGCTTTTTTCTTTTTTGTTTTTGCAGTCTCGATGGACACCTTATCCCCTGCTGCTGGTTTTGTTTCAAAACCAAGAATCTGACTGTGCTGACTTTATCAGCCTGAAATTTCTGCCTATGCTTTGATGAAAGAAACAATGGCAGTTCTGCCGTCTTTCACCCCTCTGTGAAAATCTGACTGTTAATGCATTTGCTCATCTCTCACCCTCTGTAAAGATGTCTGAGCCTGACTCGGCATCCGGATTTGCAGGAAGTGTGGAGAACGGCACTTTCCTTGAGCTGTATCCCACGTCGCTGTCCACATCGGTGGACCCCTCCTCTGGCCATCTGTCCAATGTCTACATCTACGTGTCCATATTCCTCAGCCTCTTGGCCTTTCTGCTTCTGCTGCTAATCATCGCCCTCCAGAGGCTCAAAAATATCATCTCCTCCAGTTCCTCCTACCCAGAGTATCCAAGTGATGCCGGAAGTTCCTTCACCAACTTAGAAGTCTGTAGTATTTCCTCTCAAAGGTCCACTTTTTCCAACCTGTCATCCTGAAGAAAGAAAAAGGAAAAAATCTTAATTAAAGCAGCAGCAGCTTAGGTTTTCCCTTATGGGGAGTGCTGCCTCATGGAAGACATGACCCTTTTGGTTTCTACCTGTTTTCGTTCTTCATCTTGGATTCCTTTGCTGTGCCTGCTGCTTTTCATTTGCGAATGGAGAAATCGATGCCCACAGAATGAGCACTGGCTTTGAGGTTCGGAATTCCACACTCACCACTTGACAGATCTGGAGCTGGATTCTTCCAGGTGGAGCAGCATTTGTTGAATGCTATGAACTCAACTAGGAAAACCTCACAGTGGATGCTGGATATAGACTCTTTATTTCGCTGAGGCCAACTGAGCCAGCAGACACTGGGAGAATTAAGTCAGAGCTATGCAGGAGATATTTTCTTATTTAAGAGAGAAAGCAGAGACATCAAATTTTAAAAAGAAAGTCAGTTTAAATCGAATGCATAATATTTCTAAATCTGGAAGTAAAAATATGCTAAATTTTTTTTTTCATTTCACTTTCACAAATGAAAGTCACATTTATTCATGGATATAAGTCATTTGGAAAAATTTTGGAAGCATTTATAACTTTTAATAGCAAGACGTACATGTGTCATTATGCAGTTTATAATGTATTTCTGCCTCTTGAGGTTTTACTTCTACTTGCATTGTAGCTGTAATGGTCCTCAGTTGTGGAATTCTTGGTGATCATTGCTGTTCTTATTGCTAGGGGAAGCACCAGAGAGACACCAAGAAGTTTTTATTTTAGATCTGTAATTTCCATTTCGAGAATTAACAGTAGGGGAAATATTCATCCTGTTGTGTTTTATACAGTAATGAGTCCAAGTAGTTGTGTATGTTCCTTTATTCATTTCATAGTTCTTATAATTTCAGTGCACAATCATAGTAAGGTCCCGAGATGTCAAAGCTTAATATTCACTCACATTAGGTTGCAAAATTTAGAGAGTGCATTGTACCATACCTGCTATTACGTACTCTGTGAATGTTACGTGTCTCTGACAAGTAGTTGTTTCATGTTAATACAATACTCTGCATTTGGACTCAAAGATGGGAGATTATATTAAAATTGTAGTGACTCATTGCTGCTGAAACCCCTAGTAATCCTGAGAGCTGGTACTGCGATGGGTCAGGTACACTTGAGCTTGGAGAGGGGAGGGGTGTCATGAAATTAAATATGCACACAGACACAGGCAAGGGATGTGAAGGAGATCAAGCTGCCACTAAATATAAAACAAGCAAACTGCAGCTTCTTAAGAATAAGAATTTTAATTTAATTTTAAGAATAAGTGCCCCACAGCATAAAATCTTATTGTGCAACTGTTGTGCCAACATACCACGTCTTCCCATGCCTACCAAATCATTCCTTGCTCAAAATACTTAACAAACTTAAATAGCAGAGCATCAGCACTTCTTTTGGTTGTAGAACCAGTGCTTTGCAGTGATCAGAATGGGAGAAACAATCTGCCATTTTGCAGCCTGCCTTTGTCATTCTAGAAAGCTATGTCATTCCAGTGAGCACTGGAAATGAGAATCAGAAGTCTTTTTTTAACCCAAATGCCTCACTTAAATAGTTCGCATTTAACTCTTTGTATATCAAAAAATCTCCAGACTTCATAAGACCAGCACAAACTCGCTGCCCTAAAATGTATAATCAGTGAGAAATTTATCACTGCTGCCATTTAAGGCATAACAGTGGGCTGGTCGCTATTAGGTAGCACAAAACTTCGACTAGAGAGACTGCTATTTCCGATCATTATTAGCGTTCTCTAAGTACACATATGTATGTACATGTATACATGTATGTACCTACATTTGATGTGTTTGTTCACATGTTCCAGTTAAAAGTTGTGTGAAAGCTACACAGGATTAGAGACATCTATAGTACCGCTTTTGCTCTTTAATTATTCTTCTGTTATGTTGGCTCTTGAGGAAGAAAATGCATGAGTAAAGTGATCTTTAAACAACAAAGGGACAAATGCACTACAATCTGGTTAAGATTTATCCTAGGGGGGAATTTTAAATCCTTTTCCTTTTGGAAGAAATACAAAGACTTCTGATAGAAAAACTACTGAAATCAAATCTGATCAAGTCTACAAGCACTCCTCACCGCCCCTGCCGCAAAGATTCTTGCTCTTGACATTAAATGGGAATAATTAGGAGCAACATCCGAAGATGGAAAATAGCATTTGTCATTAGGAGCTTGTAGTAACAGACTGTACAACTTGAGATGAATTTGTGCTGTGTAAAGGTCAAAAAGGCTGGAAGATGGGTTTATAAATAAAGAAGTGATGTCCACTGAAGCCTGGTTTTTTCTCTGATCATTTTAGCAAAGTGATCCACAGTTTTCTCTCAGAAAGGTTTTCCTAGGAGTTTTAAAAATATCCATGTCTATATAGTAAATATATCTATACAGGATCTATAGCTATGTGAAATTTCTATATATCTGTATACCTATACAATTTATCATCTCTTTCTGTAACCCACCTCACCATCTCTTATATATGTGGATATGTGTCCTTCTACTTTAAAGCCGTGTCTAAACATCTGTCCCTTTATAAAAGACATTTCCTATTAATACTACTGTTATGGCAACAGAACTCTGTAACCCGTCATCACTTCTGAATATCTAGAGACCTCATTAAACCACCCCACATGTGGCTTTATTTTAGAGTGGACCCATTGTGAGTTAGGGTGTTTGGCACCCTGAATACTATAAGAAGATGTTATTATGAACAGTCACTTATTAAATAAATGGATACATGCTTTGGCACTGAATATAGTAGACATAGTTCCTGCCCTCATTAAATTTATAATTCAGTGAAGGTGAAACTCAGAAAACTACATGTAATAACAATTGCAAATAGTGCTATCGAGAGACTATGATTGTGAAATGACAGACCACAAAGGTAGTTCACTTAAGATGTGGTGGTCAGGAGAACATCCAGAGGGTATGGAGAAGAGTGATCTCTGCAAAGAGAAGCGTATATACCGAGGTCTTACAGCAGGAAGGGCCTTGGCTCAAGCAAGCAGAAGAGTCCCTGGGTTGAAATGCAGGTCACGTGGTTGGCAGTTTGAGCAGGCCCAAGTTATACAGGGCTCTTGTGGTTGTACAGAAGCTTGTATTTTATTCTTAGTACAGTGAGGAGTCCATGGAAGTTGAGCAGGGAAGTTCTATAATTGAATTCACCTTTAAGAAAGATTAGTCTAGTTGTTTTCTGAAAAGTAGACAAGAGATGGACAAAAAGTCCTTGCCGGATCTGCCCTGGGTGGGAAATGAGAGCGGGTGCAGAGTGTGCCGCCTGCTGCAAATATCTGTTCATCTTCTAGCCATGGAAACGATCTCAGCTAAGAAAGAGTTTAACCACACAACTTCCTGTCTCTCGCCATTCCCTCCCCCTCCCTCTCCCTCTCTGTCTCTCTTTCTCTCTCTCTGTCATATGTATTTTTCTGATTCCCTCTCAACCTCTCCTAACTTGAACCCATTTGGCCCTTATTGAAATTCTTTCCATCATCAGTAGTCCCAGTAACGCTTACTCCAGTATTCTTAACATAATGTGTGACTAATGTTCCCATCAAACTCTAATACAGCAATAAAATGGAAGCATCTAAAATTTTGCTCTTTTAAAATTCCATTCCTCAAAATGCTATCATTCTTTGCGCACTATGCGGGCCATCCCTAAGATTCCAGACTCTTGTAGCTAGTTGATAGTTTTGGATAGCTTCTCCTCAGTTACCTGTCTGCTCCATTTAACTAACACCACCTATCATAGAACATAAGACTTGGATTCACAAAGACTTTTATTCAAATCCTCAAGCCCTAAATGCTACTTCTGTGACCTTTAGCCACCTCTCTGAGGCAGGTTTTGGTAACATGCTGGGACAAACAACTAACAAATTATGTGTAAACTAACACCATGTTGCTTCATACATGGCACATAATATTATATATGCAAATGCCAATTGAATATGATATAGAGTTGTTGGCTTCAGAAGTTTTAAAATTTCCTATTTTTGCCTACCACCTACTTTCTCTGCCTTCCTGCAGCTAATTCCTCTTCCATTCTTCCTTTTGCCAAAAACCTAACCTAATTTTCTGTGCTCCAGGCCCTTACTCTTCTGCTGTCTCCTCCTTGCTTTTGCCTACCTCTTCCGAAAGTGTCCCCACAGACCTATGGGCCCATTATGAGAACTCCTGCAGCTTCTTCCCCCAGAAGCTCCATCTGTCCATGCCCACCCCCTTCCGATGGGCCACTGGTGCTGGGGACAGTTATATGTCAAAATGCAATAAACAGCGTTGGTGAAACAGATCAAGAAAAAGGAAACGTGGTGAGAACTCTGTGGATCAGGAAGTTTAACAAATGTGTTGAAGGGACCTGGGGTTACAGTCAAAGTTAAACTGTTACAAGGAAGATCAGGTTTGCATGAGGTGGTGCCTTCAAGACCTAAGCCTTCTACTTTGAAAGCCTAAGAATTTACCGTTTGTGTGAAATAATTCCTATCGATACTATTTTTTATTGCAATAGAGCCTGCTGACCTCTGTAGTCACTTCTAAGTACCCAGAGACCTCATCAACCCAGTGCAAGCCTAGCCTTTCTTGATTTCTGCACTGTCATTCCAATTACAAAGTTGGTTCAGTTAGCCAGCACCCATGTTAGCAGGTTCAGTTCACCTACCAACATATCACTGATTTTCAAGTCACCCTTATTTTCTTAGGAATATTTAGACTAGTCATCAGAATGCTTATTTGTAGCATTCAAGAATATATAATTCTTTTAAAATTTTTGCATATTGCTACTTATGGATTACCAAATTTTAACAAAAAGAAGCTTATGGTTTATTTATAATAAAATCCATTCAACTCCAAAACTATAGCAACTCAGCTTTGATGATTCAGAAGCTAATTCAAGATCTCTTGGTGTTCCTCCATATTATTATAAACATCACTTTGCTGTGTATGTGTAGATGGCAGTCCATAGAGAATTCTGGTTAAGAATATGCCAGATTATTATACTAGCAGTTGTAATAATATTAAAGTATCTAAACATATTACTAGCTGCACAAGTAGTCAAGCAGGAATAATAGTAATGATAAGTAATACTAATTATTAGTATTTAGGTGGTTCATTCCATAATTTAATTACTCATATAAGCACTTTATGTATTCATCATAATACTCATGGGGTTGTTACCATTATTATTCTTGTTTTACAAATTAGGAAACTGAAGAAATTCACAAAACTAGTAAGTTGTAGAATCAAAGCTCCAACACAAAAATCAAGCTCCATGTTTTGCAGCTTAACTAGCAGATTTCATACCTTTCCTTCCCCTCATTCATGGTCATTTCTAATAGATATGGTTGAGGAATAAATACATAACCAAGCATTACACTTTGTAATAGATCCCAGAGCAGTATAAATATACACTTGCAAAAATGGAGATAAATACTTTAGGCTATTGCTAAATGTGGATGCGGGTCCTACACAACCTCTTTATTCACTGACGTATCAGAGGCCAAAACTATACTATATTGAAAGGACCCTGCTTGTGAAATGTGGGCACAAAAGCATCTCAGTTCTATGGGCAGCCCAAGAGACATGGGGACACATACACACAACATGTATGCGGGAGTCCCTTTTGGAGACACAGCCACTCCTGATGGAATGATAGGTGGTTCTTCATTTAGCAAATATTTACTGAGCACCTAATATTTACTGAGCACCTAATATTTCCTGAGTCATTGTTCTTTGCTCAACAGAGAGCAAAACCAACAAATACCTTTCATATAGTGGAGAAGATACAATAACAATGTAAGGAAAGTATATAAAGTGTTGGGTAATTATAGGTGCAAAAGTAGGAGAAAAACTAAAGCTAAGAAAGATAGAAAAAGCTGAATTTAATTGGAAGCTTAGACAGCTTAGACAAAAGGAGACTATTCTGAGAGGATGTTATTTGAGTTGCATTATTTCCCACATCTAAAAGTACAATCCAAAGCATGACCTTCTAGAAAATTCTAACATGAAAATGATTGTTGGATCTCCACTATTTCAGTCCCTTGGAGTGTGCCGTTTTAAAACCACAAATGAAAACACAGACTCCACGGTTACCTGGGGAAAAAAGGGAAAAAGAAAAAAATAGTCCCTCTTACATTGAACTGGCCTCTCATTTCTCTCTGTCTTCCACCCACGGATGTGGCCTACATGGCCAATTGCAATTTCAACAGCTTTGTTTTTTTTTACCTAATTGAAATGAATGCACTTTGGTGTCCTGCCAACCCAGCCTCAGTGAAATGGCTAGAAGAAGGAATACACTGCTATTAGCACTTGCTAGCTGTAAAATTAGCTGTCCTAGAAGGAAGTACAAGGCACAGCAGACACACAGAGGAGGAAATCTGCTTCCTACTTGAAGAAGCTTGAGTCAGGTCACTTGGATGATGCTGAAGAAGGGCTTCTGGAAGAACAGCATATCCAAAGGTATGAGAAATATCCAAAGGTCTCGCATATCCAAAATTATGCATGAAGGATTGCTGGGCATTCCATATTGCAGAAGCAGAAGGCTGATCAGTAGATCAACAAAGAGCCATCTTCAAAATACTCCCACCTTCCATGCTACAGCATCCTAATTCCCAGGGTCCTATTGTCTGAACAGTACCTCAAGGACCGTAGCTAGATATCTTAGGCAGCACATTGACAGGGTGGGGTCTGAAATCCAAGGTCAAAGAGAGGAGTCCCCGTATAAGGAGGCTATTCCAGCTCTTCACCTCACCCACGTACCTTCATCTCAGAGGAACGGAGGACGAATTTCCTCCTAATTACCCCAGGAAAACAATAAGCCTATTAGGTCTCTTCCAGGGAATGTAGGGAAGAGAGTTGCCAGATTTCAACTGGCCGAGATCTCTGCCACCAGACCTTGTTTGCTGCATTATATTTGGCTGTTATCTTGCAGCTGGGATAATTGCTGAGCCCTCATAAATAGAAGAATGCCATGACCATGTGTTTCACAAATGTATTTGAAAGTAGAAGTAATTGTGTGTGTGTGTGTGTGTGTGTGTGTGTGTGTGTGTGCTTTGAAAACTTTCAAGTCACCTTTTTTCCAGTTTTTGACACATAGGATGGCCTAGTAATGTTTTTAGAATGAATGAGGGAGTAAAAGATAGTCCAACTGTGCAGGAACAAATGCCCTCTCCTCCAAGAAGGAGGATAGCAGATAAACTCAGATTTGTGAGGAAAACTGACTCAGAATGATGTCACCAGAATCACTCAAAAACTGGTGGAAATGATGTGAATCAGACACCCTCTGAGGATCTATTCAATGTGCCAGTTTCTTCGTGACAGCTCTAGCAAATATTCTTTTGCTTAAACAAGAGAGTGGAAAGAAGTCAGACTGGAAGACATAACTGCATGGATCACTGAGTTTTAGAAGGAAGTAATAGTCTGATGAAGCAGAGCACACTCTATGCCCTGAAAATGTCCATGAGGACCGGGAAAGTGGTAATAAGTCAAAGAATGCACAAAAATGCTGAACAGCAGAAGGATTTTATTTGTTTCATGGAACTTGCCCTTTTTAAGACTTTAAACCTCTCTTTCTGACTCTGCTAGAGTAGCTCTCAATCAGCTGTTCCATATAAATATCAAAGTAATTCAAGCTTATTTGTACTCTTTGCTTCAGTGACCCTGCAGACAATTTATCCTGCACTGTTTGCTAGGTTGAATAAAATCCAAGGTTCCACCTGAATTCTTTTTCCCTATTAGAGATTTTGCTGCTTCCTGCTTTGGGCTTCTTTAAACTAGTAAAAATAATTTGTTCCACTACATTCTATCTCCATCTCCTTCTGAGGCTGTCCTTCACTAACCTCAGAGGTTCTCCTCTAGGGCTTCCATTCATCTCAACCACTTTTCCCAGGAGCATGCAGTCCTCCCACATGGGGACTTGCCTCAAGTTTTTATTCAGTGCTCAGAATCAGCAACCCTACTCCTTAAAATTATTTTATCCTGAGCTCTCAACAGAGCTAAGGCCTTGGAGACATTTGTATCCTAATCTGTGAAAGTGTCTCTACAGAACTTGCCTTTCATTTACCGTGCAATGAAAAAGTCCTGAAGTTGGGTTTATGGAACGGTTCTGCCTCACCCAGTTACTTGGAGTAAAGCCAACTAACCATCCGATATAAAATTTTCAGAAAGTATCTAGAATGATCTT
This sequence comes from Chinchilla lanigera, assembly GCF_000276665.1. Lineage (NCBI taxonomy): Eukaryota > Metazoa > Chordata > Mammalia > Rodentia > Chinchillidae > Chinchilla > Chinchilla lanigera. The sequence continues at coordinate 9,358,019 of NW_004955431.1, read as the reverse complement.
GTTTGTTTTGGTAATGCTATAACTAACACAGAACTAAAAGATAAACTCCAAATATAAGCAAACCATGTCATAATCGTCCATTCCCATCTTAATATCACTTGTTATGACTTGGATAAATAAAAAGCCCTCCAAAAGGCTCATGGGTTCTTGGGTGGGGTTTTTGGAAGGTGATCAGATCATATTTGGAGGGTATTTGCCTTATCAATGGATTAATCCAATGATGAGTTCTTAACTGAATGTGCTGCTAGAGGTAGGTCACTGGGGGCAAAACCTAACTTTAACCCCTTTCTCTTTCTCTTGCTCTTTCCAACTCACTCTGCTTCCTGGCTGCTATATGATAAACAGCTTTCCTCCACCACGCTCTTCTACTATGATGTTTCTGCCACCACAGACTTAAACCTTGTAAACGGTGAGGTCAAGTAAATCTTTCCTCATTGAAGTTGTATATGTCAGACGTAGTCATACCTCGTTACTTTTGATGCTTGTTGAATTTTGTTCTAATACTCATCTGCTGATACTTCACGTACAAGCTGGGACTTATCCATGTCAGTCACCTTGTAACTGGTCACCCTTTCCAGCTAAAACAATGTGTTTCCTACTTATTCTATTTGGCACTCCTCACACCTTTCAAAACCAATTAACAATGAGTACCAAAGTACGGTAGAAGAACTTTTGTGTTCAAAATGCTTCAGAACCCAAATATGTCAATAGTCTGCAGTGTTCCTTTCACTTCTGTAAACAGGCTTGCTAACCAGAAGATGAACAGGCCTGTTTCCAGTTTGTTCTTATATTTGTAAAGTTCTATTCATTCCCAAAAGACCCCTTCCCTACCTGATAAATGGCATAAAAGTCACTTCCTATACTAGTTTGGGGCTCAGACTTTGGAGTATGCAACTCCTTTGAGTTCACCAGCATAATAAAGCTTGGTTCCTTATGCCTGTCCAAGTGCTGCTTGTTTACTTCACTTCTGGTAAACCTGAAATTGCTGCAACATTTGGTTCCCTGGCCAGGAAATTGACCACAATGACCCTCTCAGCCAGCTCAGATTTGGGGAAACACCTGCCCACTGCCTGGGCACCCTTCAGAAATTGGAAGGCTTTGCCAGAGTGAACTCCACACAACTATTGGAAGTAGCCAACAAGGTCTTCATGAACAGGACAGAGAGGCTAAAAGGGAAGCCAACAGGCGGATAAAACAAAAGGTCTCCCTCTTGGCTGCTACAGTAGGAATGTCTGACTCCACCTGAAAGCCTGGCCCACCACAAAAGGGAAGACAAGCAGCACATCCCCCTTTTGAAAGATGACCAATGCACTCACTGCAAATAGGACGCTGGAAAAATGAATGCCCTCTCTAACTCAGAGAATCACCAGGATCCCTACCCTTCACCACCAAGATATCACCTGTAGCTAGAAGGTGGAAACCTTCTTGGACTGGCAGGAATCAAATCAGAATAGGACAGACTGAGCCCCCTGAAACTTGGCCCCTAGGAGTCCACAGACAAAATGTCAGTCAGTGGCCAACAAATGACTCTTATGGTGGACATGTCTTCATTGTGACAACCCCAACAACACCTTTTACAAACAGGGAATCTATCATAGGGACCACAGGTATTCAGACAGCTCACCCAGTCTATCAGTCATGAACCTGCCGGTTGGGGGCTATAGAGTAGTTCACAAACTCCTGTGTCTACCTGAGGGCCCCAATCCCCTCTTGGGAAGAGACTTGCTGACTAAACCCAGAGCCCAGACAAGCTGAACACTTGAGGGACCTACTGGTCTGACCCTCGGTACACAGGAAAACCTAATTCTATCTGTTACAGTCCCCAGAGAATAATGGAAATTACAAAAGGTGGATGGAAAAGAACTGACTTCTCCACTGCTGTTGGAGGCATAACCAGAGGTATGGCATAAAGTCTCCATCCAGAGTGGCTAAACATTGGGCCCCGGTACTGGTGGAGCTCAAACCAGGAACAACTCCTACGAGACTGAGACAATATGCCATACGTAGGGAAGCACAGATCGGAATCCTGGAACACATCAACTGACTGCAGCAGGCAGAGATCCTGTTAGCCTCTCAATCCCTTTGGAATACTCTGATGTTGGTCAAGAAGCCTGGCCGAAATTGTTACTAGCCAGTACAGGACCTCCAAGCAGTCAATAATGCCACTGTCACCCTACACCAAGTCGTCTCAAATCCCCACACATTGCTGAGCCTACTTCTGCCTGGAGCAACCTTGTTCACCTGCTCAGATCTCAAAGATGCCTTCTGCTTATGTCTGGCACCTCAAAGTCAGCCCCTAATTGGTTTTGAATGGGAAGACCCCAACATGGGACAAAAATTCAATTGACTCAGACCAGGCTCACCCAAGGCATTAAGAACTCCCCTACACTGTTTGGGGAAGTTTAGCTGCTGACCTGGCCACCTGTCTAGGAGTCCAGATGAACTGTGTTTTGATCCACTATGTCCATACCTTTTGATTGCAAATGAGAGAGAACAGGACAGTCAGAAGGGACATGGGTCCTTCTTTGGCTACTCCAGGACACAGGATACAAAGTGTC
>NW_004955431.1:9340091-9354241 GCF_000276665.1 Chinchilla lanigera | reverse complement strand
AAAAAAAAAGTGTCCTGGAAAAGTTACAGATATACTGCCACTCTGCCCTTTATGTGGGGTTTATCATAACAAAAGACCACCAGTTGGAGGGCCTTGAAAGAAAATGTGTTATTTGCTCCATTCCAAGACCAACCAACAAGAAAAAGCTCTGAGAGTTTCTGGGAGCAACTGAATTCTGTTGCATTTGGATACCAAGATTTTCTGGAAAGGTCAAGCTGCTCTGCATAGTCTTGACAGGGCCAGAGCCTCTTGAATTGGGGCCAGCAACAGAAAGAGGCCTTCAAAGAGGTCAAAAGGCTACTTGATTGTGCTCCCGCACTAGGATCTCCAGACATGAGCTGAGAGTTCAATCTCCTCATCTGCAAGAAAGATCTTGTGGCAGTTGGAGTCCTAATCCAAAGTGTCAGGCCATGACAGAGGCCAGTGGCATACCTGTCCAAACAATTAGACACTGTGGCAGCAGAATGGCCCCTATGTCTCTGTGCCTTACAGCTACAGTTGTCCTCATCAAAGAGGCTGTCAAACTGACATTGGGACAAGCTACATGAGTGACAGTTCCATACTTGGTCATGACCTGGAAGAACACCCAGGGACACAAATGGCTCTCAAATGCCAGGATGACCCAGTACTGGGGTCTGCTCTGTGAAAATCCTCGAATTGTCCTAGAGACTTTTCAGAATTTAAACCCAACCACCTTTCTATCAACCAAAGAGAGGACTTCCGTATCATGACTGTGAAGAAGTCATAAATGAGCTGTTCTCAGATCGACCAGATTTCAGAGATATTCCAGAACCTACACCAGATATTGCTTTATTCACAAATGGCAGCAGCTCTGTCAAGAGTGGGGACTGCCTGGCTGGTATGCTGTCACCACAATGAACCAAGTCATAGAAGCTGGCCTATTTCCAAAGGGGTAGTTGTCACAGAGGGCTGAATTATGGGCCCTCATTTGAGCCTTCTGATGGGCATGTGGAGGAACTGTAAACATCCATACTGACTCCAGCAACCCACCATGTACCTGGGGCTATATACAAAGAGAGAGGATTACTGATGGTAGGATTGGGGGATTAAAAACAAAGAAATATGCCAACTTCTGGCAACAATCTGGGAACTAAAGAGTGACCATCATACACTGTCAGGGACACCAAAAAGCACAGGATGACATGATAAAGGAAAATCAATTGGGTGGCTAAAGAGGCTGCACACAAGAATGAGTCTCCTCAATCTTTAGGAGACCCCAGATTGCTGCTGACATGTGACTGGCCTAAGGAGCCACCACAATACACCCCAAAAGAAAATCAGGTTCAAAATGAAGGAGCTCACAAAGGACCAGGAATGTGGTTGTGTCTACCAGACCAGAGGACTTTCATTCCTCAAAAAATGGCTTCTTCTTTTATTCAACACCACCATGGTCTCATCCACTTGGGAAAAACCGCAGTAGGGTTGTTTCTAGGTCGATATTACTATGCCCCCCAGAAGTCATCTGTCCACATCACAGTGGCTAATCAGTGTCAAGCCTGTGCCAGAAACAACCCTCTCCAATGCCCTCAGTGTGCTCTAGGAATATAACATACTGCAACCTCACCCTTCAAGGACTTAGAGGTAGATTTCACAGAAATCAGACCATGCCACTGATATAAGTACCTGCTAGTATTTCTTTTTTGCACCTACTCAGGCTGGGTAGAAGCCAGACCAATGCAAATGAAAAAAGCTTGAGAAGTATCTAAGGTTCTCTTGTGGGAGGCCCTCCCTTAATATGGGCTGTCCCTCAGCATAGGAAGTGACAATGGACCAGCCTTTCTGGCAGAGATTACTCAGACTCTCATGGACCTTCTCAAGATCAAATGGAATCTTCATATGGCTTACAGACCACAAAGTTCAGGGAAAATGGAGCACATGAATTCCACCCTAAAGACCACCCTAGCTAAGCTTTGTCAGGAGACCTTCCTGTCCTGGATTGATATGCTATTCCCAGCCCTGCTGTATGTCTGCTGCACATCAGGATCCTCAGACTGCTCCCCTTATGAGATATTGTTTGGGAAGCCCTCTATCATAATCAGAGACTTCAGAGATGTCAGATAGTTAGGGGACACCAACTTAGCTACTGAGCTACAAACACTAGGAAAGGCATTCTCTCACAGTCACAAGACTGTCCTAGAGAGAATTCCAATCCCCTCAGGTAGCCCAGCATACCCATTCCTGTCACGAGATTCAGTTTGGGTCACAGACTGGAAAAAATAACTCCTTCAGCCTGTGTGGACAGGGCCTCACACTATTGTACTTGTCACCCAATTGCTGTTAAAGTTGCAGGTATCGCTCCTTGGATACAGCATTCAAGGCTGAAAAAGGCTCACTTGGAGGGCTCTTCAGCTGCTTAGACTGCTCCTACTGACCCACAGATCCCCCTAAAGACTTGACTCTGATGGAACCTACCAGGACACAACATGACTTCAAATACACCACCAAGAGACAACAGCCCTGCTCTAGTTAGATGGGAAGCTGACTAGTCAGGACATAGCAGAAGCCTGAGGATGCCATTCACCCAAGACTCTCCCCACTCTTAAAGAGACTGATTGTAATGCACTGTCACCCTTGGTGCAGCTCAGTCATTGGACTGATGACTGCTGTTTCCCACAGGCCTTGCAGTAGCAGCCCAGAAGGACTGGTGTCTAAGTGAAAGGTGCATCACAGCCTTGATGTTAATTTTATGGATAGGTTGTTTCATTGGTATCATCTGTCTCATATCTTTTTTTTTTTTTCTTTTGGTTTTTCTCCAGTACCTGGAACCGAACTCAAGACCTTGCACTTGCCAGGCAGGTGCTTTGCCCCTGAGCTAAATCCCCAGCCCCCTGTCTCATATCTTGATAAGAATGCTTATCTTTATTCTCCTTCTCTGCTTATCCCATGTACCTGGACAGGGCCTCCCCTTGCTCCCCAGATACATACATAAGACCATAACTCTTGCCCATTTCTTGCTCTTCCACACCAATGCCAAACTGACCAGGGACTATTGGCTCTGCATATCTGCTTTGCTGCCTCCACTGAAGCTATTCCAATCCCTCTTAGAGTTTGGCCATTAGCCAATACCTCCTACTACCCCCAACTTGACATCAACCACACCCCACTAAAACCATTTGCTTTTAAAACTTGGGAGAAGTCCTTCCTTAAAGCCAAAAAGGCCAAAAAATTAACATACCCCTGGACTATGTGAAGGTCTGTCATCAAAGATGTCAATACAGATGCCCAGGCCATACTTTGCATTCAGCAGATCTCCACTCTGGGGATCTCCAGGGGATACTGAAATTTCCCACTGACCCTTGAGTCCCCTGCAAGACCATTCTTCTGTTTCCTCCCCATAGGACATCGCTATTACACAGGCTGCTCAGCAATAGACACAACCCATTCTCCAAAAGGGCTCCAAACTTTGTAATAGATGACAGAACCCCTACATTGCCATTGATCACTGATTAATCTCTGTGACTGGGACCCCATCCTCATAAGAATGCTTCCCGCTACCCAACTTTAACCAATCTCAGGAATGGTTCCCACTACATACAAAAAGTTTTCTCCTTCATTGGGAAAACGAAACTTGGTGTGATACCCAAGTTAAATGCCAGGGACAGGCACCCCCCCTTGACTGGAGCCACTGGCCATAATGGTTAGGGTCTGACTTTTTCAGCCTCCTGAGGTCTGCTTTCTACATACACGCATGCACGCATGCGCACATGCACACACCTGCACCAACGACTGCATTTGCTGTGCTCACTGATGTCACCAACTTTCATGTCTCTAAATCCAATAGCCACTTCTCAGTCCTGGCCCTGTCTGAACTCCCTGCAGCATTTGACATACTGGAAAACCCCATCCTCAAAACTGTCTACAACTTCTTTACCAGATCCCATAATTCCCCTGGCAGTCTTCTGCCCACACTTTTGAAGACCTTTCTCTACATCTTTTTCTCAACTTCCCTTTTAAATGTCAGGTGTCTGTGCTTAGTCTTCTTTTCCTTCCACTGCACACAATCACAGTTGCTTCCTTGGCCTCATTTCCATCTCCATGCCGTTCACTTTCAGCTGACCTAAAACCTAACTTCCTTTTGTCACAAACTCAGCATATGCAAAACTAAATTCCTCATCTTCACCCATTAAGCTGACCCCTCTTTCCAACTCCTGTGATACTTGGTCCCACCCACTGCCACTCTTACCTTCAAACAACCACGAAGTCCTGACCTTCAGACCTCTAAAGAGCTTTTGAATTCAACCACTTCTTAACATCATTACCCTACTTTAGGACACTTAACTAGGATCTTTAACTTGTCTTCTGGCTTTTGCCATCATTGCCCTCCAATTCTTTCTCCAACATGCAGCCAAAGTAATCTTTCTAATACAAAAATTTGATCCATCCTTTACCATTCCTTAGTGGCTTTCCATTGAATTCAGAATAAAGGTGAGATTTCTCCAGTGAGTAAGAGGCCTTTGGACACTGCTCTTCATCCTTTCTCTCTCACCCTCATCCCAACAGCTCTCTCTCTTCTCTCCTCTCTCTTTCTCTCTCTCTCTCTTATACCTCCAATCTTTGCACATGTTCTTTCCCTTTGTCTGAACCATCCACCAGTTCCTCCCCACCCCTAAGGCCTGCCTAGTTTACCTTTATCCTTGAACTTCACTTAGGTACTATTTCCTGCTTCCCAGGCAGGGTGCCTCTTCTGGGTTCCCCATACCTTCCGTGTTGATGGCACCCATAGCACTCCCCACTGCAGTGGTTTATCTGTCTCTGACACACAGAACACTCTGAGCTGTTCGCAGGCAAGGCTAAAGCTAGCCTTCCAGGCCAGAACGTGGAAGGCACACCCAATAATATACCCACAGGATGAATGAGTGGTAGTTTGAGGAAGGAAGAAATTTTCTTTGTGCATAGCAATATGTCCACACAAAATACAGTTGAGGAAAAATCAAATAAAATATACTTTTAGGTATTTGCTATGCAATGTCTCATAAAACAAGTGAAAAGAAGAAAGAAGCTTAGTTTAAATGATTTTTTGAAATAATTTAAAGCATAAATTTTCATGTAGCCCTTGACAGAATTTACACTGTTTGATCAATAAGTTGCTCAAGGCTTTGGACTGTGCCCCTTAGCTTCTTGTGAGGCTCAAGCACCAGAATTAGACACTCCGCTCCCCCTGCTTGCAGTGGGCTTTATGTGCCTCCTGCTTGTTGTTAATTCTCCTCTGGATCCTCTTTCTCTTTGCTGAAGGAACCCCTGTGACTCAGCAGCTTGCAATCTGCCTTCTTCGACAAATTAGACATTTTTGTTCAAAGCAGACTGAAGAGTTGCTCAATGCATATCACACAGCAGTTAAGTTAGAGAAACACTGGACAGCTCTTTCATAATCACAGGGTACCTGCTTACAAGCTACAGGTATATACAGTCATTATTTTTTTTTCTCAAAGTAAGATCATAATTCAACTGTGCTCAACCATGTTGTCATAGTGAATGATGAACTACAACAAAAAATCCCTTGTGAAGAAGTGTGCTATTAGTACTCAGTGCTCTGATTTTCCCCTGTAGGATAAAGATGGTATTCTTCCCCCCAAAAAACTTAATGCCTTGACATTTGAATTTGATCAAAGGCAAATTTAATGAAAATATAAGACTCCATTAAAATTAAGAACATGAAATTCTCTGGTGAAGCAATGTACGGATTGAGAACTTGGCTGAATTTTATAAATGTGTGTTTCAAATTTGTATCAGTCAGTGTTTTACTAGAAAAATAGATATAACAAAAGATGTACAAATGTATAAGACATTACAAGACTGGCTTAGAATGGTCACCCACAGAGTAGGATGAGGAAGAGTGCAGAGGGTGTCTGCATGCTGGAGACCAAAGGATTCAGTCCAAGGTCTGAAGCTCACTGCTGTGTCCCATGTGAGCCTGTATCAGGAGGCCAATGGGTCTGTGATGGAAGGCTGAAGAGTCTGTGACAGAAACCAAAGAGTCTGTGTTGGAAGCCAGGAGATGATGTCCAAGCTAAAGGTGAAGACTGGAGCTCTTCTGAATAACAGAAGCAGACATGTCCTTCCTCATTTTCCCTTTATACCATCCAGGTGAGGAGCACCCTGTGGTTGGTCTTCTGTACCCTAGGGTGTAGAATTTGTAAAATTGCTGAACTGATTTATTAAATCTTCTCTTAACTACCTTCTAAAGTTGACACAATCAATCAACCATTATAAGATTGGGGGGGTTGTCTTTTATGTTTATTGTAGCACTATTTTAAAAATAATTTTATCAGTACATTTTAGATATACATAAAGATTATATTTATCATGTGAATTTGTATCTGTACATGATATATCTTGTTTCTTCTTTTTTACCCCAATCCCTTCCCCTCCCTTCTTTCCCATCCGCCCTCCTTATTTACAAAAGCTTTTTTTCCATTTTTTTATCTTTTTTCTTTTCTCTTCTTTCTGCCTCCCTTCTTATTCCTCTTCACATTTGAATATTTTCTTCCTGTTTCCTAATATCTATTATACAGTGTTCCTTATTTACCCTTTTAGTTTCTCACACCACAGAAATAATACTATATTTAGAGAACTGTGTCTCTTTTATTTCACTTAAGTGCATGATCTGAAGGTGCATCCATTTTTCTGGAAATGTCTCAAGTTCATCCTTCTTTATGGCAGAGTACCACTATAAAAAAAAAATCTTCTTTACCCATTCATCTGTTGATGGGTATTTGAGCTGTTTCCAAGATTTAACTATTACAAATTATGCTGCTATAAACATGGGTGCGCATATATCACTGTAGTGTGATGTTTTTAATTCTTTCAGAAAGACACCAAGAAGAGGACTAGCTGGGTTGAATGAAACCTCTAGTTTTGATTTTTTGAGGGATCTCCACACTGATTTCCACAGTGGTTGCACCATTCTACACTACCAACAACAGTGGAGAAGAGTTCTTTTTTCCCCACAGCCTCACCAGCATTTGTTATTGGTTGATTTCATAATAATAGCCATTCTTTCTGGGTTGAAATGGAATCTCAGTGGTGTTTTAATTTGTATCTCCCCTACAATTCATTTGGACTAGCTGGGTGGAATGAAACCTCTAGATTTGATTTTTCTGAGGCTCTATATGAATTTTAAGATTGTGTTCTATAATTCTTTAAGGTATGCCATTGGTATTTTGTTTGGGATTTTATTAAATCTGTATAACAATTTCAGCAGCATGTCCATTTTATTAGGTTGGTTCTTCCTAATCAAGAACAAGGGATATGTTTACATTTTATGATAACCTTTTTGATCTCTTTTTTCAGAGTATTGTAGTTTTCAATTTCCTTCATTAGGTTAATTACTATTTCATTTTTAATACTGTTGTGAAAGGTGTGGTTTTCCTAATTTCTCTCTCAGTGAGTTTGTTATTTGTGTCCAAGAAAGCTACTTATTTTTGAGTGTTGACTTTGTATCTAGCTGTGCAATTGAATTTGGTTATTAAATCTAGAAGTCTTTGGTGGAGTTTTTGGGGTCTTCTATGTAGAGTATCATGTCATCTGTAGATAACGATAATTTAGCTTCTTCCTTTTCTATCATTAATCCTTTTATTTCTTTCTCTTGTCTAATTGCTCTGGTTCATGTTTCCAGAACTATATTGAATAGGAGTGGTGGTAGTGGACATTTTTGTCTTATTCCTGATTTTAGACTGAAAGCTTTCGGTTTTTCTTCATTTAGTATGATGTTAGTTGCTGGTTTGTCATAGATGGCTTTTATCAGATTGAGACAAAAACTTTCTATACCAATTTCCTGTAGCTTTTTTTTTTTCCATGAATGGATGTTGGACTTTGTGAAATGGTTTATTACATTTATTGATGTATGTTGAATCATCCCTTCATCCCTGGGATGAATCCTGCTTGGTCATGCTGTACAATCTCCTGGATGATATGCTGCATTCTCTTGGCCAGTATATTATCAAGGATTTCTACATCTGTGTTCATTAGGGAAATTGGCCCATAGTTGGCTTTTTTGGTTGGATCCTTCTCTGGTTTTGGTATTATAGACAGCTAAGTTAAGTAGAAGTATTATAGGCAGTCAGACAGAGCTAGGCCATCAAGGGAGTCCATGCAGAAGAGGAGAACACATTACAACTGTGGCTGGAGGTGCATGTGTTGAAGGCCAGGCCTCACGATAAAGATGGAATGAGCAGGAACCCCCTGGTCTATCCCTTCCTAAAGAAGGTCTTCGTTCTTTCCATGTATACTTGCTATGTGACCTGCTTCCTCACTGGATCAGTATTACCTAAGCACTTGTAATCTCATTAGTTGATCATAGTTTTGACCCACATTGTACCCACCTTGTGATTTTGCTGTATAACACTTCCTTTGATAAGTGGGCTCATTGATAAACCACTTTTGGGTTCCCTCCTGTCTCTCAGGCACTCTTTCTCTCTCAATAAAGTTTTCCTACTTTTAATCTTCATTGTTCCTTAGAATTCAATCTTCGATTTTGGGAACATAAACTTGTGTAACTGACATATAGCAGGTTGGAAGTTACATTTATTTCCCCTATGTCAGTATCAGGGTGATGCTTGCTTCCAAGAATGAACTGTCTATCCTTTTTCTTTTCTAAATAAACTGTCTTTTGTTATATTAAACTTTGCCCTTTTTTAGTTCTTTTTAGTGCTGGGTTTAGGATCACCAGGAGCTACATTTTCATGGCTTGACATGGTGTGGCAAGCTGTTTGCTCCTGGACATAACAATGTGGTCTATTTTGGAGAATGAGCTATGTGCAGCTAAGTAGAATGTGTATTCTGATGTTGTGGGGTGAAACACTCTGTAGACATCTACTAAGTACATTTGTTCAAAATTTTAGTTCAGTTCTGATGCTTTTTTGTTGTTATTTTGTCTGGTTGTTCCATTTGTGATTAGACTGTGTTCTATGTGTACAAATGTAGATTTTATTACATGTGAAGGTGCACCCTAAATAAAACCTCTAGTGAGTATTTACTCTCATTACTGTATAGTATCTATCCTAAAGTTCTGTTTATACTTTCCTGCGGAATGAATACACAAACTGAAAGACTGACAGCCTCAATTCCAGATCTGAAGGGCCTAGTTTAGGTTCATGCCATTGTTTAGGTTCTCAGATTCACTAACAAAGACAGCATTGCACAATAGAAATACAAAGACCCTGCCCTCAAGTTACTCCTCATCTGCTGAGGGAGAGGAGAAGAAAAACAGAAGAAGCAAACCTGTGCTGGGTATTAGCCACTATGTGAATGCTACAAATAATTTCACTTGATCTTCACAGTGACCCCATATAATTGGGACTCTCATTACTATCTGTTTAAGAAAGGATCAAAGATACTTATTTGTCAAGACCTAAGAACTGGTAACTTGCTGCAAAGCAAAGGTGACAAAACTGCAAAAGCCAGAGGAATAAGGCCTACCTGGCTAAGTGAAAAGAAACAGGAAGGTGGAAAGGGCTGGGTTTGTTGGACATATGTATTTGGTGATACACATTTGATAACTCTTTAAGGCATTCCCAAGAAGAAGTCCTCTGGAAAGCTAGAAATATGGGTTCTGGAAGTCCAAAGAGAGCTGGAATTGAAACCATGAATGAGATCCTTCAGTATCATGAATATACTCAGAAGATAAAGGCTGAGGATTCAATTTGAGGGTTGAAACAAACAAATAAACAAAACAGTACATGGGAGACACATAAAAGAAGAATAACTTACCAATAATCCAAGAGAGCACAGAAGAACATGGTGTCCTGGAGTAAAGCTTCAGAGTAGGAGCCAACATCAAAAGAAAGATAAATTGAACTTTCCTGTTGATATGGGAAGGACTAAGTGGAATGGTAGAAGATGGGTCAGAAGGCGTCCATCCTGTCCCACTACACAGCAGGCCTAAGTTTGTCCTCTCACACCTTACCTCTAGAACTAGCATAGCATCTCAGAAATGCTTGTAGATGGCTGAGTGAATGATATAATTAATTAATACTTAAGAGAGGAAGAAGAAATAAGATTGAGAGATGATGCGTTCATCCCCAGAAAGAGGCAGAATCACCTCGCCCTCCGACACCAGAATCACCAACACAGAGCGCACTGCTCAGAACAGAGGAAGAAGTCAAAAGTCTGTGGATGAAATGAATGCATTATATTCAGGGTGTTATCAGAATATAGCTAAACTGTGTTCCTTAATTTCACAGTTATATGATTTTATTTTTAAAATGAATAAACCAATAAACCAAGTTAAATTTTGGTCATTATCAATACTCTTTAGTATATGTGCTGAAATGGCCTTCTCCTGATCTTTTTTAAAAGAGAATTTAAAAAAAAAAATAAAATAAAAATGGTACAGAGTTTCAAAACAAGACGACAGGAAATTAACAATGGTTGTTATACTGCATACTGTTATCTTCAAAGTAGTTGTTCAGATTACCAGATAGAGGCATGCAAAAGTGATCAAACAATTAAGCATTAACTGTTCTTTTCAATAACCCAATAGAAATTGTGTAAGCCTCTTTCTGTTGATAGCATAAAATTTAAAAGTTCAGTATGTGCTTGAGCATGTGAAAATTATTGAAGAATATGGAAATTATGTTTTTTAAACATGAAGATACTGTTATAACATAGGATATATTTATCAATAAATAAAAGATAAGGTGAATAAAACAAGAACAAAATGTAGAAATTTGTCCTAATTTGGTGCTGATCCAATGGGAGACGGTAGAAACTACAGCAAGAAAACAGGAAATGTTAAGAACCTCTTTTTAAAAGATAATCACAGAGGCCTTTAATCTTTGGGTTATGTTGAAAGAAATGTAAATGTGCAGAGAATTTTAAAAAGAAACAGGAGGAACCGGGGTATAGCTCAGTGGCACAGCGCCTGCCTGACAAGCACAAGGTCCTGAGTTCAATTCCTGCAACTGGAAAAACAAAAAAAGGAACTGCCTTTGGAGGCAGCACTACGACTCGGGACCCAGATAAGAGCAGAATCTCCAGCATCTGTGGCATCTGTCACAGAAATGCTACCCATCTGATTTCTCTCTGGATTTGATTTTCTTTTCTAACTTGGAAAGACTGCACTCCACATACACAGGCTTCCACAGTCCAGTTAAAAGATTGTATTGCTCCTTGTCCAGCCTTCTGCTGACAGGAATTCACAGCCAGACACTTTCAAAGGGTGCAGTCTTGTAAGAGAACTCTGGAGAATTGTCCACCTTCCAACATTTTTCAGTGGATTACCTTGCTTGGCTATTTTCCTAGATTTTTTATCTGGCAGCAATTTTCTCCAAATTCTCCCACCGCTAGTGTTTTCCTTTGTGGGGTGAATGATTATAAATTAGTACCTTCTTTTCCTCCCCATTCCCACTGTTCTCACATGGAATTCTCAGCTGGAATTGGATAACTGAAACAACTTGGGAGACCGCTCTGTTCTCCAAACTGCTTTCTCCCATATCTGATCTACAATTCCAGGTAAACTTCTGAATGCATTCACGATTTACTATTTTGAGGTCCTGTCCAAAGTCCTGCAATTGCTCCTACTGTCTTCTATATCAAATCGTACTTCCTTTGCACAGCTTCTAAAGCCTTCAGAATATGCTTCTCGTCCTACCTGTTTATGCAGCTGCCCTTCTAGAAACACTTGTATGGCTGGAACCAGCCCTTCTCTGCACATAGCCATTGTCATATCTACCCACTGTCATATCTACCCACTGTGCTGCCCTAATTCCTCCACCATTGGGGTTGCTTGTTTTCCTCTTCGAGCCTCTTCCCAACATCTCCATCCTTCAGGACCAGACTAGGCCCTTTTCAGGAAGTTCTCTGGCTCTTCTACTCCCAATAACTGCTCTCTGTCTGCCTGATGTAAAGAGCAAAAGCTAAGTAATATAATAAATCATTTAGACTATAGATTTCCGATTGTGCTACAGGACACTAAAACTCACTGGGAAAGAAATAGTCAAGGTTCCCAACAGATAAAAGGATGAATGCTTAAGATGAAAATGCTAATTATCTTGGCTAGATCAAATTATGACACTGTACCTCATAAATATGTAAAATAATGTGTCAATTAAAAATAAAAATATACTAGGTAATTTTGGAAGGAAGAGAAGGTATATTTAACTGCACTTTGTTGTATCTTCCTTGGAAATTTATCTTCTTATATCAATATTCCTTGTAATGTAAGGCAGGACAAAGCAAGTAGTAGACATAAATACTGGATCCTTGACTGGGGAGCACATGCCTGTCTTTCTGCTGTGAGGTCACGGTGATTCTCTGGTTGAATATCTGCAGCTGGAGAGCCATGCTAACATTCTTTCTACAAAGCAAATCCACACATTATGTCATTAGCAAATGCAAATCTATATTGGTTGATTCAGAGGGAAGAGTCTATAAATTCATTCAGTGTTAACCAAAATTTAATGTTTGCCTCTGGCAGGTTTTCACTGCTTTCTCAGAAATATGCAATTGGCTTGGAATCTGTGCCCCATTTAAAGCGTGATCATAAACTAAAAAGAATAATTGCAGGGGGAGCCCCTGGCTACTGAAGTGGGAGGTGTGGGCGTCCTCGGACTCCTTTACGTCACCTGCAAACCTGGATTCTGCTTGTGTGCTCCCACCATCTGAAAGGCTTTCCAAGACCTCAAAGAGCACCACTTCAAGGCTGCCTGCATTTTGTGCTTGTTTTAATACTGGCACTGAGTGCTTATCTTAATACTTTTGACTCAATGAAGAGAGTCTCCCCAGGGCTGAGGCAAATAGAAATGGAAGTTGGGGTGCTTGGCATAATTTCTGAAGTCCCCCTCCTCAGAGGCTTCAAGAGGATCCAAGCCTTTCCTAGACCCTTGAAAAATTTTTCTTCATTCATTTCCAATACTAGAATTAGCTTCTTCCTGGATTTTTATTCTAAATGTTAATTATGCATTAACAGAAGAACCAGAAATAAATAGCATTTATATTTTTGGTTTTCTGCGATTATTTATGTCTCTGTCTTCAGAATGAAATCATTTCCTTCCTGCCTAATCAGGGATGAATTTAGGTAATAGAGTATAGCTGTGGACCTAAGCTAGATTTCAAAAGAGAAAAATAATTTCACAGCTGACTATGCATGTCTCCATTGCTATTACCAGTTCATCTTAATTGAATGCTATCCCTGCACTTCTTGGCAAAGCACATACTCATGCTTCAGGACCAAGTTCAAATGTTTCTCTGCTAAGCCTTCCCAGCCGCTGCCCATCCTGCCAAGTTTATCATCCCTTCTTTGTATTCTAAGAGCACTTGCTTGACTCCTTGAAGACACAAATATTTACCAAGCACCTACTTCTCCTGACTCAGTCTCAATGCTCTTGCCGTAATGTACTTCATGGACATTATCTGTTGACCTGTCTGTTCCCTTCTCTTGCTCAGCCTCCCCAATGCTCCCCAGGGTGAGCATTATGCTTTAATCATTTTCGTGTCCCAGAGCTCAGTCGTGACCACACAGCAGAGATTCTGCAGGATAACTGATCCCATCAGCTACAGAAGGCTGTGGCTCCTTGCCGCAGCTCTAGTAATGTAATATAAGATGGGCAGATGAATTCTTCTGGACTGAGGTTTAATAGTGGGAGAACTTATTTTCACTTCTAACCATGAGCAACTGAAGGAATGAAATGGGTTGGTGGCCTTGGAGTTTCAGCTGCTAATGGAAATCACCTAAATAGTTCCTAATGTCCTTTCTACTCCTCCTCTGTTACCCCTGCCTCCCACTGTTTCAGGTATTCCTTATTCCATGCCTAAATTTATGAATAACTCTCTACCTCTGTTGTAGGATTCTTTTCCTCATAATCTCCTGTAACCCATCTTTAACATAACCTCCAGCCTGGTCTTTCTAAACACAAATCCAATATTTGTTTGCTTACTCTGGCCATTAGTCATGATGTGTCAATTTGAATGGATTGAGAAGCCCTTACCAAATTAGTAAAGCATTACTGTGGGTTGGTCTGGGTATGACTGACAAGTAGGCCAGCGAACTGGTAGAGAAGATGCATCTCAGTTGTGGGTGGCACCAGCTAATAGGCTTGTAGTCCAAATGGAGTAAAGCAGGAGGAAGGAAGTGTTTCCATTTTGAAGTGTTCTTGTCTCGGTTACTTTTCTCTCGTTGCTGGGACAAAATA
>NW_004955431.1:9336315-9337971 GCF_000276665.1 Chinchilla lanigera | reverse complement strand
TCTCCCTTACATATGCAAACTACCCACCCCAGGGCGGGTGTAGCTCTCACACCTCAATCAACTCTAAAAGCCTGCCCCATGGCCCCATGAGGCTTTGGGGGGACACACAGACAAACCATAACAGTTCTAGTTCCCCTGAGTCTGTCCTTTGTTGCTATCACCTTATGCTAGGTGGCTAGCATAATTAGTCTTCCAATACAGACTCAAACCAGTGACCCTACAATGAGCTTGGAGGCCTTCAACCTTGGGTGGGTGAGTATTCTTAATTCTTCTCATTCTGTAGCTTTCATGAGATTTGCTGAGCAACTACTAGATCCTCTGGCTCTCCAGTATGCAAACAGCCATTGTGGACTCTTCTGCCTCTGATCCCGTAAACTTACCTAATAAATCCCTTTGCACAATTATACGTAATTTTTTATTGATTCCATTCCTGTAGAGAACACTAACTGAAATACCCTTGGTACCAGAAGTGGTTATAGAGAAACATAATTGTCAGGATGAATTTGGGTCTCTGATTTGAAGAGACCGGAAACTTCCATGGCCTCTACTTTTTATAACATAGAGAGCATGGTAGTGCTTTGTTCACAAACTGCATTCTTTCTGCTGTTCTGCTCACAAACTGAATTGGATGAGAACCAAATCAAATTCAGTGGTGAGGTTTAATGTGGACCTTGTGGAGAAATTTTATTTGGTTCTTGTCAAATTCAGTTTGCAACTACAATTGTGGAAAGAATTAAGTTCATGAACCAAGGTACCACCGTACTGATAGTCCATGGTGTGAACAATTTAAACTAATACATGTCATAGATCTATTTGATTATCCTAATCTGTTCCTTGCAAGATCTGAGGAATTTAGTGACTATATGCAATACTTTTTAATATTTTTGGAGGATTAAGTAATATAATAGTGCTGAATGGTTACTCTTAACATTTCTCTCTGGACAAAGTAATAAAGGAAGTTCACAAGTTCAAAGATTCAAACTCCCAACTCTAGACATGCAAAAACAATCTAAAGGCTTCCAAATGTGTCCTGAAGGAGAATTTCCTTTAGTCATAAGGATAACGTTGCTGAAAACTAAACAGAAGCCTGTATAGTGCAATTGGCTGAATTACGGTGCAAGTTTAACACTCACCCTCAAAGGATATCTGCAATGAAAGTGAGGATATTTATTTGAAAAGAATGGTATCCCAGTAATTGGGGTGGAGATGTTTGGAAGAAACCTGATAATGCTGGAGACATTGAACTCCAAAATTCTGATGAGGTTATTCAGCACCCTCAGTGGCAGAAGCATTGCTACTCCCTGGCCTTGTGGTGTTAGCCTCTCCACTTCTGCCTGAGAAAACTAATTCTGTGTTGTCTATGGAAACAGTAATCACCTTCCCCAATGCAGCTGCCAAGTGTATCAGCCAGTGCTTACTAGAGAAACAGATTTAATGCAACAAATACAAATTTATAAGATTGCCTTACCTTGGCCACCAACAGAGTCAGGTGTGGAAGAGTGCAAAGCTCTGTCTGTGTGCTGGAGGACCAAAGAATCTAGTCAAAGGCCTGGAGCTTAGTGTAGTGTCCCATTCAAATCTGTGTTAGGTCGCCTAAGGGTCTTCGATGAAAGGCTGAAGCATATGAGCTGGAAATGAGGAGATGATGTCCAAGGT
>NW_004955431.1:9329463-9335450 GCF_000276665.1 Chinchilla lanigera | reverse complement strand
GTCTGACTCTTGTAGACCTATGGCATTGGGTAATTAACTATTGTGTTCCCAGAAGTAAAATAGATGAAAAGACTACTAAGTTTTTACTGGTTTTATATAAGCAAGTGAACAAAAACCTACCTCAAGTTATACTAAAAGAGCCAAGTGTGATGGCACACACCTGTAATCCCAGCACTCGAGAGGCTGAGGCAGGAGAATCACTGCAAGTCCAAGGCCAGCCTTGGCTATATAGTGAGTTCAAGTCAGCCTGAACCACGTAGTGAAAAAACAAAATCTCAAAAAATAAAACCAAAAAAAAAAATCATAGCAAAGGAGAATCACAGCCCCTCAATAAATTCCCAGTTTGCAGATCAATCACAGTTCCCAGATACAAGCCATTTTACAGACACAGAACCCTTTGAATGAAGAGGAGGCTGGGTCCCCTTGAGAAAGAACTCTGTTGCACCACCAAAAAGTTATACTTCTGTCTTTTTCCCATCCATCCCCAAAGGGATGTAAGACCCCTGACATACTGGGCTCAATAGGTCCCTGAATAGGTCCTTTCCCCAGTTCCAGAATACGTAAGTGCAGCAGAAACGGTACTTGGCAGAATCCCCCTATGGGCTCCCTACCTATGGGGTGAGGGTTATTATGGTGGGAAAGGCCAAATGGAAGCCACTGGAGTTGCCTCTACCTGGGAAAATATTCAATCAAAAGCAATATTGCATCCTTAGAGGCATTTCAGACACTAGTGCCACCATTAAGGACTTGAAAAATATAGGGGCTGTGTCTTCTACCACATCCCCACTTAGTTCTTCTATTCATCCTATGAAGAAAATGATGGACCTTGGAGAAAGATGATGGGTTGCCATAAGCTTAATCAAGTGGCAACTCCAATTACGGCTGCTAGACCAGCAAATTTGCCTGAGGAAATTATCAACAGGGATGCAGTTATTGATTTGGCATATGCGTTTTTCTCCATAGCTATTCATAAGGCCCACAAGAATCAAATTGCTTTCAGCTAGCAAAGCCAGCAATATACCTTGACTGTTTTCTCTCAGAGATACAGCCACTCTTCAGGCTTGTGGCACAACTTAGTCTGCAGGGATCTGGATCATCTTTCTCACCCACATGGTATCACACTGGTTTATTACATTGATGACATTATGCTGAGTTGATCAAGTGAGCCAGAGGTAGCAACCACTTTAGACTTGCTGGTAAAGCACTTGCATGTCAGAGGGTAAGAAATAAATCCAACTAAAATTTAAGGGTCTTGTTAGTGAAGTTTCCATGAGTCCAGCGGCATGGAACATACAGAGATATTCTTTCTAAGAGGAAGGATAATTTTTGTATCTGGCCCCTCCTACAACCAAGACTGAGACACAATGCCTAGAGGGCCTTTTTGGATTTGAAGGCAACACATGCTCACTGGGGTGCACTCCTCTGGACCACTTACTGAGTGACGCAGAAAGCTACTAGCTTTGAAAGGGGCCTGGAGAAAGAGAAACTTTTGCCTCAGCTTCAGACTGCTGTGCAGGCTGTTCTGACAGCTGGGCTATGTGATCCTGGAGGTCCAGTGGCCCCTGAGGTGTCAGTGGCAGGGAGGATGCTGTTGGGAGCCTTTGACAAGCCCTCACAGGTGCATCACAGTGGAAGGGCTTGGGATTTTGGAGCAAGGCTCTGCTGTCATTTGCAGACAACTACTCTTTCTTTGTGAAACACCTGACCTTCTTATTGAGCCTTTATGGAACCTGAACTTTTAACCAGGAAACACCAGGTTATGATGCACCTGAGCTGCCCATCATGAACTGGACGCTATCTGACCCACTGAGTCATAAACCTGGATGGGCACAGCAACATTCTAACATCAAATAGTGATGTATGCTACTGGGCCTAAGCATTTCTGAAGGTACAAGCAAGTTACATGAAAAAGTAACCCAAATACCCATGGTTCCTATTTTGCTGTCCTGCCTTCTACCCACCTCCAGGTGTTTCTATGGCCTCCTGAGCTGTATCTATGATCAGTTGTAGGACAGTGCCTAGTTTCCAGATAGTTCTGCATGTTATGCAAGGACCACCCAAAAGTGGACAGCCACAGCACTACACCTCCCTTCCAGGACATCTCTGAAAGATAGCAGTGAAGACTGCAGCTCCCAGTAGCCCCACAAACTGGCCATTAAGACTTTATGTAGCACATGGGCTTCTGGGATACATTTAAGATGTATGCCATAGCAGTTTTACTCAGTTTCCTTTTTTGTCCTTTTTATAAGAGATAAAAATAAGAAAATAAAGACAAAGACAGAAACAAAACAACACAAAACAACAAAAATGATACAGGATTTCAAAACAAGATGATAGGAATTAACAGTGGTTGTTATATTACATATGGTCATCTTCAGTGAAGTTGCTCAGATTACCAGATGTAAGAATGCAAGATTGATCAAACAATTAGAATAAAAAGTAATAAAAAAATCATTAGAAAGAATACAGAGCTTTGCTAAACAAAATGGTAAGAATTTAACAATGATTGATATATTGCATATTGTTGTCTTCAAATTAGTTGTCCAGATTACCCGATATAAGCATGCAAAACTGGTCAAAAAAAAAATTAAGCATTAACTGTTCCTTTCAATAAACCAATAGACATCAGCAGTATAGTTATCCCAGCTATCCTTGTATATACACATATATTTTCCCCTTTCTTCTTTCATTCTTTTCTCCTTTCCTTCATCCCAGTGGTTCCTTCCCTTTGAGCAATTTCTTTCCCTTTCACAATATCTATTGTACCTTTTGGGTTTTATTTACTCTTTCAGGTTCTTACACTAGGGAGGCAATATGATGTTTACACATGCGGGTCTGATTTATTTCACTTATGAGTACGGTCTTTAGCTGTATCTATTTACCTATAAAAGCCGCAAATTTATCTTTCTTTTATACCTGAGTAATGCTCCCTTGTATAAAAATACCACTCCTTTTTTATCCATTCCTCAGTGGATGGGCATCTGGATTGTTTCCAAGGTTTAGCTATGACAAATTGTGCCGCTATAAACATGGGTGCATATCTATCGCTGTGGTATGATGTTTTCAGTTTTTCTGGAAAAATACCCATAGGGGAATAGCTCATTACCCAGCTTCCTTAACTCTGATTCAACTTCATATACTGTGGGACTCGGTGGTCTCTCAGTGGTCCCTGGGAGAAAATGGTGAGAGAATATAGAAAAGACAAGAGACAATAGCCAGGGTCAGGTGGAGTTACCTCTTACCTGATGGGCAAGAGGACTGACTTCAACAATGGGCCGTATATTTTATACTCTTGCAAAGTTAGTCTCAGGAGAGATAATGTTGCCTAGTGACTACCAACTGTAATTGTCCAGGCAGGATGTCTTTTTTAATACTGAGGTAGCTTGATTGCCTGAGGCACTCTGGTTCTGTCCCGCCCTCATACATATGACAAATATCCAGCTCCAGTGGCTCCCAACAGTATATATCTGATACAGCTTTTTATCTGAGATCTATCTTTAACTGCACCCAACTCCCCAGCAGGGTCATGTATCCAGCACATCATTCACATCCCCTCTTGTGCTGAGCCTGTCGGACTCCTCCAGGAGACTGAGTTCCTAGAGGTAAGTCTCTCCTTGTTTGTGCAGCTTAGTCAGTAAGTCTTGCACTGATTGTCCCACTTATAGTGTGTATGAGCATGCAACATGCGCACACACATGTGTGCACACATTTATTTCCATTCTCAACTCTACACTTCTGTCCGTAGCACTGATCACCTCTAATACACCACAGTACGTCATTTACCGAATTGTTTTGTTTATGTTTTCCGCACTAGATGTACCTGCATTAAGGAAAAAATGCCTTTTCTCTTCTATCTTGAATTCTTCTGTTCTCATAGGTATGTTTCCATTCTGGTTGGCCCTAGGTTAAGGCTCAATTACTAAGAAATAACCACTTACATTTTCTGAGAGAAATTGCAGGAGTCCTTCTGTCCTTGTTTATCCCAATCAGTATCACCAGCATCTTATTGTGCTGAACTTGAAATTTCACTCGGGTTCCTGCTGTCAGAAGTTTTGCTGCCTGTCCTCAGTATGACTTTTGCTCACAACCCTACAAAATACTTGTGCTGCTCACCACTGTGCGGAGCTACTTTAGAGGTTGTGTTCCTGGCTGCCTATCAGATTAGTGAGAGAGAATTTTTGTTCCTCCCTTCTCTGCATGTACTTTTTAACAGATTTTTTTTTAGGTGTATTCTCTGCTAACATCCAAGAGTTAAGAACAGTGCTTGACTTATAGCAGCTTCCTATTAAGTATTTGTTGAGTAAATGAATTCATAACTTCAGTGTTCGTTATGATGCCTGGCACTTACGCGAGCCTCAACAAGTGCTACTTGAGGAAACGAAGGAATGATTGGAAGGAATGGGTATGCAGAGCCGTAGCAAGCAAAAGGTAGATGAAAATGTCATGCTAGTCTCCTCCTTCTTCTTCACACTCTATGCTTAATCAGACACTGAGTTATTAGTTCACTTCCTAACCATTTAGCTACTACTTTCTTTTCTAACTCTCTCACTACTTAATTCAGATCCCTGCCATCTCTATATTGGACTATCACAACCTTCGTCTAGTTTCTAAGCATTCAGACTTCCTCTTCTCCAATTAATTCTTTTTCTTTCTTTCTTTTTTTTTTTTTCTTTGAAACAGGGTCTTGTATGAAGTTCAGGCTGAACTTGAGCTCACTTTGTAGCCAAGGTTGGCCTCGAACTCCCAACGATCCTCCTGCCTCAGCCTCCTGATTGCTGGGATTACAGGCGTGCACCACCATGCCTGGCAATGCCATCATTCTTAGTAATGTTTCCAGAATGTGTTTAAGAGCATCACTCCCCTGCTGGGCGAATCTCATTCTCTGAGGGATAAAGTTTGGGTTGCTTTGTAAAAACAGCAAGTCTTTCTTCATGACTGGCATCTTTCCATCCCACCTTGTACCCTACTATCCTTTCACCTCATCCCACCTGTGCTCTGCCTTCTTCTGAACTACAGCAGTTCTTCAAGCACTTCTCTTTCATGCTCCTGCGCCTCTGTCCCCTTTGCTTGGAACAGCCCTCATCATTTTGTGTACATGACAAACTTTTCATGGTCTTTCACAATTCAGTTTGTCACTTCCTCCTCGAAGTCCTCTTTAATTCCCTAGTAAAATTTGTTGTTCCTTTCCATGCCTCCCAAAGCACCCATCATCCTATATATTATCGCCATTTACTTATGCATCTGTCTTTCTGAATCCTTGGAGGACAGAGAGGATGTTTAAATCATCCTTGTATACCCACAGCTTCCCTCCACAGTTGCTAACCACACAGGGCATAGTAAATACGTATTTTTCTTTTGGTACTGCAGTGATTTGCACTCTGAGCTAAACAGATCAAAGTTCTACTTGGGAGAAATTATTTAGTTTTTAAGTCACGATAAAGTCCAAATGGCATATTTCACATTTTCATGAAAAACTTGGGTTCTTAGTTCAACCTTCTTTTGTGGGTTTCCTGGCAAGGGACAATGCTTTCTAAGGATTTTCTTAGGTTAAATATTGGGCTTTTATATTGAGAAGTCCTTTTCTAGGCTGACCTTTCTACTTACATTTTTCTCCTTCTGTATTATGCATATATTATGTAAATTATAAGAAACTTTATGTTAATACAGTATTCCTCATTTAGTCTTCCTGTACAATAATAAGAGTGCTGTTGCAGCTCTGAGTTATCAGGGCAACAGGGCTCATGCTCATACTAAAAGGAAAAGTGAAATGTAGGAATGGGCTTTTCCTAATTACAGGACTGTAGACTTAGGGGTTTTTAAGCCATTAAGTATTTCCTCCTAAAATTCAGAAGATCATTAATACCTACTTTGAAAATCTATACTCCCACAGGATAGAAAACTCAGAAGAAATGGACAGGTTCCTAGATATGTATGAATTACCAAGGTTGAGTCAAGAAGATATCAAATTTCTGAACAACCCAATATCA
>NW_004955431.1:9324409-9326393 GCF_000276665.1 Chinchilla lanigera | reverse complement strand
TGTGACTCTGTATTGTTTGTATTGTCCTTTTGCTATTTTGTAAAATGGTTGTCTGTCTGTTAATGTTTTCCTCCTTTTATTTTTAAAATTTAAAAAAAAGTATTTCCTCATAAATGAACACAAGAATGAAAAGTAATGGCTCCCTGGCACCATTCTTAATTTATGACATAATTTATCCTTTTAGCACCCCCTCTGTTGTGCTATCTCTTCCTGCTTAGAAGGTAAGATGAAAAAGAAAGTAATAAAAGTACAACTCACTTAAGAACAATGTATCAAAGCAGAATTGATGTTAAGCAAACAAGGTAGAATTAGATTTTCATCTTAAGTGTTCTCTATGAATGCAGAATCAAGAAAAAAGTATAAAATTATATTTAGGAAGGAAATAGGCAACTTCTACCAAGTAGGACTTGGATTTGTTAGCTCGGGGTCCAAATTGTTGTAGCAGCAAACAGAAGAGAGTGTGAGGGATTAGTTGAAAGATAAAGGCAAGGACAGTGATGGACGATGAGGGTGGTGGCTTGGAAACATCAAGCTCACCAAGCACAGCACAGAGCAGATCAGGAACTGTCATCCGTACTCCGTTTTCCAGGGTCCTGTCCAGAAACATCACAGTTATCATTGTGTACTCAGATTAGCATGTTAATCAGAATAAGGTCAAGTTTCTCCAGGTTTCCTTGAGCAGAACTTTGAAGACCTTCTGTAGTTGTGAGTCAGGCGTATGTTCCTTACATGGTCCTCCACTCCACAATATGGCCAGATCTCTGTGGACCTGGACATTTAGGTTCAGGTGGACCACTACACCTCCACTTCCTTCACCATTGCTCAGGTCCCAGAGGAATTCGTCGTCACAGTTTTCAGCTGTAGTTCATCAGTTTTTGTGCTTAGGAAGCTGGAACACAAGGCCAGGAGTATATATTTTCATAGTAGTGGGAAACAGGAAGTGGGAGCCCTAGAATAAATTCAGCCCTAGAATAAATCCAGTTTTCAGCAGTGTCCCATGACATAAATTATGTTTTGCACCAGAATTCATGCATCAGAGGTTACCTTGCAAGTACTCCTCTCCATCTGATCTATAGTGAGAAAGATGGAGGCTTGTGACAGGCACTACAGCATATGTGACACACCATGTACCCAAAATGTCAAATGCCCTATGCACCTGGAATGTGAGGGCTAGAGCCCATTTCAGAACTTCTTAAGAGCAGCTTTACTGAGGGGAGACCCCAAGGTTGAGGAGTACGGAGGAGTGGCTGCCAGAGTGAAAAATGTTGAAGCCCTTGTCTTCAAATTCTTCTCCGTGTTCACATTGGCAACCCAAGAAATTAATGTCTTTGAGGACTCATGATCTAACCAAGCTTTCAATAGCTTCAGTTACTTCCACAGATGCAAAGTTATTGTACTCAACCTTCATTAGGATTTTTCCTTCATGAATTCCCCTACTGTAACCTTCCTCCTATTTCTAATCCACTTAGATTGGTTCTTATGAAGTCATTTTTTTTCTTGACTTCCTAAGATGAAAATCAATGGGAAAGGGTGAGTGGATTTAGGAATGGAAGAGGTTAGCTGACAAAATGGCTGAGGTCAATGAACACTTCAGAACAAATCGATGAGGACTCCTGATTTTGAAACTTCATGCTCCAACACAAGGCAGAAAAGAAGAAAAGTTAAAATTCTATATGTATCACCATCTTAGCACGGTCAGTCACTGAGAGAGGACCGTGGGAGACAGACGGGATAGACCAAGTATGTGTTGGTTCTTCATCTTCCCGTGAGAAACAGCTCCAAGCTTCCCTGGTCTTTGTGTTCCTCTCTGTACATTCAGACTGAAACTAAAGCCATTTCCAGTTGCCGAAGTGAATTTCCTAATCACCTGCAAATCCCAGGTCAGTGGGCTGGTGACTAGAACTGTCCCAGGTGCAAATGTAAAACTGGAGAAAGTCATGCTTCTTTGCAGCATGTGAAGCCTCACAAATTCTCCCTGAAGAAG
>NW_004955431.1:9312052-9323359 GCF_000276665.1 Chinchilla lanigera | reverse complement strand
TAGGCTAAGATTTCAAATACAAATGATGCCACCCAGGTAAGTAGATGAGGAGTAGCCCATGCCAAAGCACTCCAAGCGTGCTGATGAGTGGAGAGCTCAGTGAGGTAGGACCTTGCTGACATACAGCAAGATACAAAATGATATTAAAGAGAGAAGCAGTGAGACAGAGCTTGTCAAGAGTAAATTTTATGAGGATTTCCAGCCTTGGAGTTTATTCAAAGTGAAATGAAAAAGCATCAAGCATTGAGCAGAGGATTAGGCTTTGGAATTCAGTTAAGAAATTTTTCTCTGGGAAAAGAATTGAATGTGAATTCAGTCTTATGTGTATGAAGAATGATCCTGGAGAAAGGAGCAGGCCAGGAAGGAGACCGTAACAGCCTGGACTTAAATGGAAGAAGTGGATGGATGTAACATATGTTTTAAAGATCTAAGCGTAAGGACTTGCTTGTGCGTGGGAGATAGGGATTCAAGGAAAGGAGGAGTCAGGGATTGCTGACAGGAGAGGAGGGCTTCTCAACCCGTTTATTTCACCCTCCTTGCCAGGGACCAACAATGTATTCCTGAATTTCTCAAGAGAGAGACTTACTTACATCATTCCAAGGCATACTTCATAATAAGCAAAAACATCAAAGAGAAACATTTAAACTTTTCAACATGGATTAGGAATTGTTCATGAAAATGCAGGCAGAAATTTTAAAAAAAGGTCCTTCCTTGTGTAAATTGTCTTAGCTCTAGCATGAGAAAATGATGCTTTGCTTCGAGAAGAACTACCTAGAACAGCTATCAAAGAATTAGGAAAGATGTCAAAAAGCCCAGTTCGATAGAGGTGACCACATGGGAATTCTGATGGTAAAGCAAGGTATAATTTATTTTTCTGCACTAACTCAATGTAAAAGCCTTTAAATGATTTCTTCAAAATCTTAATGGCAGTAAGCATTGCAGGTAGTAGGAAATCCTACCAGTAGTTAGGATTTCACACAATAAGGTAATTATTTTGGGCTTGGTTTTTTAATGAGATTCTATTACAATACTTTTAGTTGGACAGAGATGAAGAGATGCTTTTAGGAAGGTTGTCACATCTTCTTATTAGAATATAAATCTATATCTTTGTTCCCAAATCAAGAAATACTAAGGTAACTTACCAGCGTCACTTTTAGTCGCAGATGTGTTACTATTTACAAGCTTGTGTAACGCAAAGAGGTCTAAGAGTTTAATGCCTAGAGTGTATGACTTATGCTCTAGAGTTTAAAACCTCCTTCCTACCCATCCGCTGTCATCCTGGTACTTTTTTGTTCCAGGGCCTTTGTCCTTGCCATTGTTTTTACCTTTTATAGTTCTATTAGTCAGCTTCCAGTTAGTATGACAAAATACCTGAGATAACCAGCTTATGAAGAGGAAAGATATATTTCATCTCATGGTTTCAGAGGGTTCAGTCCCTAATGGATTGGCCCTGTTGCTTTGTGGCCAGGAACAAGGTAGCACATCACAGTGGGGGGTCCACGGTGGTGCAAAACTAATGGCTGGGGAGCAAAAAAGAGGAGAAGTGGTCTAGAGTCCCAGTACCCCTTTCAGGGACACATCCTTGATGACCTAACTTCTTCCTATGAGGCTCCACCTCCTAAAGGTTCCACCACTTCCAAACAGTACCATGCTGACGTATGGGCCTGGGAGGGAGGCATTCCAGATCCAAAGTGTATCAGTAGCTTACCTAGTTCTCTGATCTGGCAAACTTCAAGCTATTACTGATTCTCAGCTTAAATACCACTCAGAATCTGGAGATGAAAGGGGACATTTTTCTCTTGCTAAGGTATATTTCTTATTACATTTTCCTCTAGTACTCTGTGTTTTCTTTCGTTGCATCTACCAAAATTGTCATTTATAGGTATTTGTGAGACTTAGTGTGGAGGTGATATTATCTAATGATTACCTTTCTAAACAGACTGCAAATTTCATGAGAGTAAATGATTTTGTTTACCACTAAATCTTCACTATCTGCACAGTGGTTGGTTCACTTTGGAACTCAATTAACATTTGTATAGTGAGTAATTTAGTTAATGATATAAACATCAGTTGCTGAAAAGCACTTCAAGGTAATGCAGATAAGGGTCAGATGATAGCTGCTTTGATAGTTAGGGTTAGGGTTAAGGTTAGGGTTAGGGTTCACGTTTGGGTTAGGGTTAGGGTTAGGGTTGGAAAACACCAACTTAGATTTGAAATGGTTACCATCAGCACTGGAAGGAGAAAGGCTGAGATGATGAAGTTAGAAGGAAAAGCAAGATTTGTGTCAAAGAATGTGAAGAAAAAATATTCCTAGCTGGAGGATTGAATAGTGTGCACGGCAAACTGAAGAGATTTAAGGACACCAGTCTGGTAGAATGGGAGGGTCTGTAGGCAAGTTGTGAGATTAATGAGTAGGTCCAGCTTAGGGGAAAGATCATAACATTTGTCTGTAAGTACCATTAAAGGTTTCTGATCAAAGTGATCATGTGTGTATAAAACTGAATTTTTAGCATCCAAATTATAAAACAGATTAAATAAAAGGGTTTATTCCATTGTAAAGATCTCTTGGCTTTCCAAAAGATTATGGAAGAGTTATTTTAAAGAATATCACTTTGGATAAGTTAGAATTTTGCTTGTAACTAAGAAATTTTGGTTGCCACTTAACTAAAAGAAAAAACAAAAGAAAAAGCAAAAAAAAAACAAAAAACAAAAGAAAGAGCAAAACATGAGACTAATATTTAAAGAGCATAAAAATGTAAATTAATAGCCATTGCTAATTAAAATTGTTTAAAAAGTAAGATAAAAATAACACTTCAATCTTGATACATGAAAATTGACATCTGTGATTTTGTTTATGAAATTTTATTCTACATAAAACAGTGTGATTTGGCTTATGAAATTTTATCCTACATAAAACTGTGTAGAACCATATCTGTTGCTTTTGATAAAGTGTCTTTCAGGTTCTAAAACAGCACTATAGAAGACTGCAGAATATCTTATTTTCATAAATACAATAAATCACTTATTCTGCTCACAGAAAAATAAAAATAATACTCAGATTTCAGCTGAGGACCTTGTGCTTTAAATAAAATCTGTTGTGAGCCATCTACCTCCATCCCATTCCCTCTACTCCCCTACAGATGACCAGTTTGGCTTTTACCTAGTGATTTCTTTCCCAATGATGTTTTCTGTCTTGTAGAATTTTCTTTAAACCACTACAGTTCCCCAAATGTAGAACTTGGAGCTAAATTTATTTAAGGGCTGATAAATGTAAAATAAATTAAAATATATGAGGAAGAAATTATTTACATTCTCCAAACTTGACATTCCCATTGACTAAGTGAAAACCATCCCGATATGAAACCCTTGGTGGGGTTCCCTATGCAGATACTCCAGCTCCTACACACCCCTTGTTTCTCACACCAGTGTCCTCTGAAAAGCAATTCTCCTTTCCAACCTCCACAAAATGCTACTTCTCTCACTTTGGAGAAAATCTATACCTTTCCCAGAGCTCAGACCCACCTCTATCTATTCCTAGCATTAAATTTCCTCATGTTTGAGTTATTTAAGAAAGATAGGAATAATGCCTTGGAATTCCACCTAAGACCAGCCAAAGCTGATCTTTCATGGTATGGAAACAATCACTAAGGAATTCACTACTGAAAGTACTACTCACGATGAAGGTTGGTGTGTCCCTTATTCAGAATGCTTAGGACCATAGGGTTTAGGATTTGGAATTTGTTTAAGATTTTGTGATATTTACATGAACGTAATGAGATACTTTAGGGATGGCACCTAAGACTAAACACAAAATACATTTATGTGTCATATATACCTTACACACAAAGCCCGATACATTGTATATAATATTTTTAGCATACCTGTGTTTTGACTGCAACCTATCACATGAGGTCAAGTATGGAATTTTCCATTTGTGACATCATTCAGTGCTCAAATAGTTTTGGATTTTAGGGCACTGAAGATTTCATCTTTTCAGATTAAGGATGTTCAACCTATATGAGCTCCTACTCAAATAGTCCTTCTTGAATTACACTAGGACATAGGTCTTCATTTATAGATTGGTCTCTTTTGGATTGTCAGATGTTATAAATTTCTAGAAATTCAATGCAACTTTATTGCCAATTGAAATTTTTAAAATTTGCAAAGGTGAGGAACTTCATGAAATCCATGAAAACATATTGAGAGCTTTGTTAGAACCACGGGCAAAGTGCCTGACCAGTGAAGGTCAGAGATAGTTAGCCTTCTTCTCCACTGAACACTGGCAAAATGATGAAGGAGACAGGGCTATTGACAATGCTGTATTCTTGTTAGAACATTTATAAGCCTGGTAGAAGCTGAAGATCTTTTGCAAAAATGACCCTCTTTACGGCTATATCTTGAAAGTCAAATGTGAAGTGAAGGAAATTCCATTTATTATCATTAGTAAATTATATTTATTAACATTCTGTTGTTTGAGCCAACCAGGTTGTGGTATTCTAGTATGGAAGCCAAAACCAACTGATATAGGATCCAACTGCATTATTTGACAAGGGGCTACTCTTACCATCTGGGGAGTTACAGTGAAAAGTTACATTTTATTGAGGGTTTCCTATGTCCCAGGTACTGATAAATATTTAGGAGATGTGATCTCCTTTTGTCCCCATGATATTACTATCTGTCTCCATCTACAGGCAAGGAAATAGAGGCAAAGGAAGGTTACCATCAGTCACTTGCCCAAGGATCCCTATCATGTTAGCCTGCTTTCTATCACTGTAACAAAATACCTGAGACAGTTAGCTTATAAAGAGAGTAAGTTTATTATGGCTCACAGTTTTGGCAGTTCCAGGCCATAATTCTCCATGTTGCTTTTGGGCCTGTGTTGAGGCAGCATATGAGGGCAGAAGGACATAGTGGAACAAAACACTCATTTCATTATGAACTAAGGACCACAAATGAAAAAGGCTGGGGTTTCACAACCCCACCACCACCAAGAGCATAACTCCAATAACCTAAAGACTTCTCACTGGGCACCACCTCTAAAAGGCTCTCCACCCTTCCAATAGCACCACCTTGGGCCCAAGCCTTTAAAAAATAGGTCTTTGTGGGACATTAAGATTCAGACTACAGCACCTCAATAGTAAATGGTGAATGAAGCCAGAATTCAGACCAGTCTGTCTCCTCAGCAATCATTCTCACTTCTGTCTGGATATCAGAATCACTAGTGAGTTTCTGATGCCTGGGTCCTGGTCCCAGAGATTCTGGTATTATTGGTCTGGAGTATCCAGATTTTGAAAAGTCTCCTAGCTGTATCAGTGACATGTTGCAAAATA
The DNA here is from genome assembly GCF_000276665.1 of Chinchilla lanigera. Lineage (NCBI taxonomy): Eukaryota > Metazoa > Chordata > Mammalia > Rodentia > Chinchillidae > Chinchilla > Chinchilla lanigera. The sequence goes on along the minus strand of NW_004955431.1, from coordinate 9,318,029 downwards.
AATTCCTATAAACTTAGTGAATTAAAATAACACATGTTAGGGCTGCAGGTGTAGCTCACTGGTGGAATGCTTGGCTGGCATACATAAGGCCCTAGGATCCATCTCTAGCACTGCCTAAATCAGTAAATAAATAAAACCACACATTTATTTTCTAACAGTCTTTTTGGATCAGAAATCTGACATAGTCTAATAGAGTCCCCTGCACAAAACTATGATTCAGGTGTCAACTGGGGCCATGGTCTCATCAAAGACTCAAAGACTTCCAAGCTCTCTTGGGAACTGAGCTTTCCATTTCCTTGCTGGAAATCACCACTACTTCACTCTTGGAAGCTGTCAACACCTCCCGTTCACATGCCTCCACATAGGTCTTCTCAATATGCGGTGGTTTATTTCTTCATGAATCTCTGCTCCAGTCTTTTATAATGGAGCCTTGTACAACATAATATAATGACTCGAGTGACTTATATCACTATGCTATGAAATGCAACCTACCCAAAGGACTGACCCTTTATCATTTTGTCCGTATGCCTCTATACACGACTCATTGGGGGGTCACTAAAATGTGTTTGCCACATAGGTGATTTTAGTAGCATCAAGATTGAGAATCACAGATCTGAAGTATTCTGCTCTATTTCTGTTCGGCTGGAAATAGTACAAATTTAAAATTCATAATGTTTGCTTTTTTTCCTTACCACTTAATTTTAAATGGCATGGGAAATGAACAGGGAAAAAAATACTACCTCTCTAGTTACGTTCATAAACATGAGATTGTCAATATTCAACCATCACTGACCTACAAAAACAGTACATTCAGACGGCTCAGCTCAAAACTATCTTTCCCTAATAAGCCATGTGCCTGAAAGAAAATGACCAGATGTGATCTGGTAGAAAAGGACAGAGACACATCATATATCATAACTTATTCTCAGCTAATGACATAACTATGGTGATTACACAGCAAGTCAAAACATCTGACGTTCCATCTATGAAATGGATTTTAGTGAGATTGAAAAATTTAGAAAGTACAACTATTCTCCATGAATCTGAACCACAGTGCTGCAGAGACAAAATTTAAATGATTTTCAAGTCGAGATGTTTACAAAAATAATGTCATGAGTTAAAGACGCCTTGAGCAGAAATTAGCATAATTGGGTAAAAGAAGTTTTCAGTGGTCTGCAAAGAAAAGTCAATTTAGACTAAATATTTTCATTAATGAAGTACTGGACCACATCTGCTGTGGAAATTCTTGGGAGTGAATAGACCTTCTCATCCGGGGTACTTCCTGGGTCTGGGCACTGGAGGTCGCCCTGCAGTCTGGAGAAGCTGATTTGAAAGATGATGACTGTAATTTATGTACGCGGCAATTTGCGTGAAGATTTCTATTCAAAGTGGTCTCTCAGACTCTCCCCCAGAAAGAATTAAAAGCAGCTAATTCACCACTCTTAGGCCTGACTGGAATATTAGAATCAATGGGTATGTTGTAAGTTCAATTTCAAGGAAGAGAAGCCCAATTTTGGAAATGTGAGTACTATCTTAGTCCCATCATAACGGATGTCTAAGGATACTTTCTTCACCTAGTGAAATGTGCAAATTTCTATTGAACTATCCCCGGCCAAAGCCTTCCATTTTCTCACAAAAGGACATCTGCCCTTTTGAGAGGTTATGCCACCGTGTGACAGGCATGTCTAGGGTAAAGAACCCAGTTATCCCCAGAGAGTTATTTATTTATTTATTTATTTATTGGTTTTTCTCCGGTACCGGAACCGCACTCACAACCTTGCGCTTGCCAAGCAGGCGCTTTTGCCGCTAAGCTAAATCTTCAGCAGCCCCAGGGAGTTTTTTAGTCTGACTACATACTGTGGCTTTATTCCACTCACAAATAGTCTACGGTTGTATCATTCAGTATGGTTAAAACCCCCAGCTCACATGAGGCTCTTGAGCACTGAAAACTGGACCAATCAGAATTAAGAAGTACTAGAACTGTAAAATACACCAGATTTCTAAGAATGTCTGATAAATATAGCCCAACTTTTTATTAATGATTTTTACATCAATTATACCTTGCTATAACATTCTATCATATGAGGACATATTGGGTTAAATGACCATATTACTAAATTAAGCTTATCTTTTTCTTTTTATATAGCTACTAGAAAATTTAGAATTACATGTACCGTGTGGTATAGTTCTACCAGTGCATGCTCCCCTAAACCTGTGCCAACCCATCCTCCTCCTCCCCAGGAAAACTGGACTGGACTAGTAAGGATGCCAGCTTTGAAGGCCTAGGCTGGAACATTGGGTCCTGGGTGCTAAAAGGAAAGGTTGCTTAACAGAGAAGCAGGATTTACTCAGGTAAGCAAGGTGTTCAGGAAAGAGACAGAAAAATAAACCACCAGGGCCAGGTGTCATCGGTCAGGTTTTCAGGAAGCCACCTGTAGATTACAAACTTTCACCCTTGGACCAACAGTATAAGTACCAGGAAGTTATTAGACATACAAATCATGAGGCCCCATCCTCTAAGAGCTGAATCAGAAACTCGAGGCGTGAGGCCTGGACATCTCTGTTTTTAACAGACCTGAGGAAATGCTAATGCTGCTCAAATTTCAGAAGCACTGTTAGATCACATTGCACATATCACCTGCCTTGTGGGCTGGAATTAGCTATCACTCCGTTTCACAGGTGAGGTGTGTTAGTCATCTTTATGCCACTCTAACAAATGCCTCAGATAATCAATTTACAAAGAGAAAGGGTTTATAGTGACTCGCAGTTTTAGAGGCTTAGTTCACTATCAGGTTGCCTTACTGCTTTTAGACCTCTGGCGGGCGCCCCAGATGGCTGTGGTATAAACACATGGGAGAGGAAAACCACTCACCTCATGGCCAGGAAGAAAAAGAGAAAGAAGAGAAGCCCAGGCCCCACAGTCCCCTTCACAGGCACGCCCCACTGACCTCAGGACTTCCTACCTCATTCACCCACTGAGGGCTCCACCCCTCCCAATAGCACCATGCTAAGACCAAGTACTTAACATATAGGTCATTGAGTAATGCTTATCCAAACCACATCGTGAGATGACTGTGTGGTTAAAAAAACTACAAAACTTCCCCATTTACCCAACTAAGAAGTGGTTTTTTTTAAAAAAACTTTCAACCCCTGTAATTCTAATCCTAAAAGTGACACCCTTAATCAAACACCAAATCAGTAACAAAAACTAAAGTTAGAAGAAAAAACAAGAGAAACAGAGGCTCTTGAACAGTCACTGTTCGGATTTTGGATAAAATGAAGAATCTAATGAAGTTCTGGGCCCTCGTCCACAAACATGTACTTTTATATAACACTCAGACAATTCACGCCGCCACCACTGAGGGCCCTACTTACCAACTTTCTAATCCCTGCTGCAGGCCTCCAACTTGGGTGATGTAACATTCTTCATGGCAAACTAGTACCCTTACAGGAATAAGGTTTTGTCCATATAATGCTTTCTACTAAAGATGCACTGCAGAGAAATTTTGGTCTTAGATATTAGATGGTGTCCTAGTCAGCTCAGGTAGCAGAAAACCAAAGGCCTAACCAGAGAAATGTACTTTCTCATAGCTCTAGAGGCAGGAAGTCTTGGGGTGCCATTATGCTCGAGTTCTTATGATGCCTCCTTGCAGGTAGCTGACTGCCCCTGTGTCCTCAGAAGGCACAGAGATCACTAGTGCCTCTTTCCTCTTCTTCTAAGGGCACAGATCCCATCATAAGTGCCCTGATATCATAACCTCATCTAAACTTAAATATCTCCCGAGTGTCCCATCTCTGGGGCCTTCAGTGGGACAAAATTCATCCCAGGGCAAATGGATAATAACTCTATTCTACCTGTGTAACTGGAACCCAACTACTTAGTCATTTGCAGTCCAAATGCTTTTTAGAAGCAGCAAGCATCAAACTAATTTTACAATCTGAAAAGGATAGCGTCCCCAGGGGAAGGAAGACCACAGACACCGGCCACATGTGGCAGTAATGTCAAAGCACTGCTACAAACAAGTCATAGATGTTGCTAACAGTGCCCGTCTTTCCCATTTGAAGATGATGTTAATGACAGTCATTTCTACTTGTGATAGCCCTGGGAACAAATTAGGCTGAAAAAATTGATGTACAATAAACGTGCCTTTGTGCTCATAGAGAAGATATTTGCAGAGCCTGAAGCTGTTTGATAAGCACAGCACAGCTCCCTGTTAACCTTACCTGGAGCTTTTATAATTTGTTCCCGGACAATGGAGATGTGGTGCTCAGGGATGGAGGTTGGTCTCTTTTTATCAACGTGCAAAAATAAAGCTGAATGTCTGCGCCTTTATAAAAGGGGAAATGGGCTATCTCAAACTGTACCAGTAAATCTTTATTGTTTCTTTAATAAGTCATTCCACATTTAAGAAGACAGGAAAGTATTTAAGGGTGAATACTTCCCCTCTGTTCATTTGACATTTACTTAATGCTTTGAAGAAATAGGGAATTGTTCATATAAATAGATTGAATTCTGAACGGTTGTGCTTGGGAAAATTTTCCATAAAATTACAGAATTTGTAGTTTTATAATCATATGTAATTATATGCACACATGTATACATAGCTTTTTTTTTACTAAATCCATCAAGGCCTAAAATATATTTTAATTCATTGCTTTTGGCATCACCCTATAAATTTAAGCATCACTTACAGCACTATTCCCACTAATGCAACTAATGTTAGAGACCTATTTAAACCTGCCCCTGGCAAAATGGAGACGTTTACTTCATTCTTTCATTCTTGGAAGCAGATCAAGGATTATTCCCTTGTCGAAGTGGGGGGGGGGGGGGGGGTGTAGAAACCGCCCCCTGGTGGTGATATTGATTAAGCGTAAAATCCTCAAAAGTCCCAAGTTTCCATTGTCTAACAAACTCTCCATGCCATCGTGAGCTCTTTCTGTCTCCCAAAGCTTCTAGGGCGTTAGTGCATCTCTGTCAGACACTGCAACTTTACTGAGTAATCACAGGCGCTCTACTAACAACTGCACAAGAGTAACAGACATTCTTGCACCTTCTAAGCCTATGAGCATGCCATTTGCTTTAAGGTGACTGTCAATCATATGACTAAATTTCTGACAAACTAGTGCGTAAGTCGAAATTTCTGTACAGAGCTTTTTCAAGCATTCTTCCTCCTCCATGGCACACAAACACACACACACACACACACACACACGCACATGTGTGCACACACATACACACATACACACATACTTATAGTACTCACCCCGTCCCTAAGCTTTCATTTATTGGAGATTTTGCCATTCAATTCATAGGAGCCCTGAACTCCTGTCATAGCTACAGACATTAACATTCTAAGAAAAACAATTCGCCAAAGCTTCAACTTGAATCCCTTGACTTTTAAAATTTTTGCTTCCTTTCTGCATGACCAGCACCACCTCGACCACATTCTCAACACAAACTGCTTCCTTCTCCAGTTGGAAGCTGCTATTTTAAAATGCTCTGTGGCTGTGGCTTATTCGTCCTCCAAACTTCACCCACCGTGTCCCACTGAATCCACTGGTCTCTCGGCCACCCAGCCCCCCACTGGCTCCCTCCACTTCCTCCTTGACTGGAGACCACAAGTAGTTCTGCTACTATTCTCCTGCTGGGCCCCAATTTCCCCTAGCACCATTAGCCTGCAAAGCTGTGACCCTGGCTAACCGTGACCCTGGCCTTTTCTGCCCTCTGTCCAGGTACTCAACATTCTTAAGGAAACCACAAGTTCCTATGTATCTTTTATTCTCAAACTCAGTGAGACTACCAAGGATGCACTATTAGAAAAATGAAGGGAAATTTACCTACTAGTAAAGTGTAGTTAATTTACAGGGGTTTCTTTTTGTTGTATAAAACTACTTATCTTGCCTGTAATACCAGCACTCAGGAGGCTGAGGCAGGAAGATCACTGTGAGTTTGAGGCCAGCCTGGCCTACAAAGTGA
>NW_004955431.1:9273222-9311857 GCF_000276665.1 Chinchilla lanigera | reverse complement strand
ATCTTTTCTATGTAATAACTCAGAAAATAAAAGCATGTTGATAAGGGAATCAAAAAATTAAATATAAACCAGGCATGGTGGTACATGCCTATAATCCCAGCATTTGGGAGGCTGAGGCAGGAGGATGACATTGGCAACTCACAAAATTAATATATTTGAGGACTCACAGCCTAAACAAGTTTTAAATAGCTCCAGTTACTTCCACAGGTGCAAAGTCATTATGCCCTACCCTCCTTAGGATTTTTCCTTCATGAATTCTCCTACTGTAACCTTCCTCCTACTTCTAACCTAGTTAGTTTGGTTCTTATGAGATCAATTTTTTTCTTGACTTCCTAAGATGAAAATCAATAGGAAAGAGTGAGTGGATCTAGGAATGGAAGAGGGTAGCTGACAAAATGGCTGAGGTCAATGAACACTTCAGAACAAATCGATGAGGACTCCTGATTTTGAAACTTCATGCTCCAACACAAGGCAGAAAAGAAGAAAACTTAAGTTAAAATTCTATATGTATCATCAGCTTTAGCACGGTCAGTCATTGAGAGAGGACCATGGGAGACAGACGGGTTAGGTTAAGTATGTGCTGGTTCTTCATCTTCCCATGAGAAACAGCTCCAAGCTTCCCTGGTCTTTGTGTTCCTCTCTGTACGTGCAGACTGAAGCTAAAGCCATTTCCAGTTGCCGAACTGAATTTCCTAATCACCTACAAATCCCAGGTCAGTGGGCTGGTGACTAGGACCGTCCCAGGTGCAAATGTAAAACTGGAGATGTTCATGCTTCTTTGCAGCATGTGAAGCCTCACAAATTCTCCCTGAAGAAGGTTTTCATGCCACCCTGGTCCTCCCAAACCCTGTCTTTGCATCTCCTCATGGATCTTATCTAAATACAGGTTTGTTCTTGGCATAGATATCCTGGGCTTGCTAAGGTGAGGAGTTAGCTAGCTAAGTAAATTATCTTAACTTCCACTAATAGACAAATCAAAAAAGCAATAGGAAGTCCCATAAAATCATGCTCTTTGGAGATTATCTTGTGTTGTAAAAACCTCCTAGAGGCAATGCCTTATAAAAGAAGTAATTCTAAGCCTGGTATAGTGGCACACGCCTGTAATCTCAGCATTTGTGAGGCTGAGCAGGAGGATTTCTGTGAGTTCAAGGCCAGGCTAGACTACATAGTGAGTCTAAGACCAGCCTCAACTGCATAGCAAGACCCTGTCTCAAAAAATAAGTAAATAAAATACAGAAGTAAATACTTGGAAAGAACAAAGTTTTATTCTGTGATTTTTAATGAAAGGCAACTTATGAGCCAGGATGCTTTTCCTATCTCCTTTGAAAATCACACAGTCTGACATTTTACTAATGCATCACGCCTGACCAAAATCATATTTTGTTTTACATAAGCTTCCAGTAGCATTTTAACACGTTTGTGGCAGGAAATTTGTTCATCCTCATAATGATGCCCAAGTTAACATTTTTAATAAGTAGGTGTCTCTTCTCTTTCTGCATCACTTCTTGCTCAGCTTAGGATGTAAAGTACAAATCTCTCTGCACTGTAACTAACAAAGCTCCCAAGAGCCTGGTTTCAAAACAGAAGATGTTATACTAAGTTTTTAAAATTTGAGAAGATAGTATGTGGATTTAGTATGAACTATTAAAGGCTAAGCATTAGCAAATCTTTCTCTATGAAATACAACAGGAACTATCATCCATTCCTTACCTCATTATCTCAATTTTGTGAGTGTCTATAGAAGTGACACCCTCCTTTACGATCTCAAGAATAAGTCTCAGGAATATCATCGGATTTAGCCACATCACAGTCATGCTAATATTAAGAAATACTTGTTCTCAGCTGAGCAATGAAAGATCAAGGCATAGGGTCACAATTCCAAGGCCATAAAGTGTGAGAGGGAGACAATGAACCCCCTCACATCAAGGCGTTTTAGTTAGGGAATGGTCAGGTTTGAAAGTAATGGGATCAGCAGAGAAAAGGCATTGAAAATCAGTACGATAGTATGGTGACTTAATTCGGGTTGCTGTATTCCTGGTTTCTATAGGTCAGTCCTCAAATGAACTTGAGCTTCTTATTAGGCCCTTGTACTACGTGAAAAACACCTAGAATAAGTTTGAGCAGACCAGTTCCCAAGGAAAATCCTGCACTTCTATGCCTCAGCCACACGCCCAACTTCGTACTTGCTTCACTGGCTAGGAAAACGCTCCTTCCCACCCATCACACACCAACGACGTCATCATCATGAACAACCCCATCAGTGTATTAATTATGTCCTATGCCTCTAAGTTAAACCCTCTACTAGAGCTCACCGTCTTTCTATCTGTTGGAACTATCATTCTCTCCTTCACTTCTTGCTCCTTCCTACCCAACAGACAGTTGCAACTGCTGGTGCAATGTCAGCCACAGATATGAAACACTGGTAGAAGGTGAAGTAAACAGATTTGGTGGTAGTGGATGTCCGGTCAGCAGAGATGTTTTCTATACCATCAAAATAAACTCTGCGGCCATAAGTGACCCCTCCTTGTCTTCAACTCCATGAACCATATGTTCTAGGATGATTTCACTGTGGCTGGGAGCTGGGAAGCACATCAATGGAAAACTTATTTCTGTGTTTCAGCAATATCAAATGGGGATACATTCACATATCTTGGGGGTCACTCACATCTTTTCCTGTCTTTGGGAAGACTGGTCTCCACTCCCAGATGAAGCTACAGAAGATCTCATCTCTGACCCCTTCCACTGATTCTTACACAAGTGCAGTGGGAGTGAAGCCTGAGAAACATGAGAACTCTCGCAAGGTGTCAGCAATGTCTCTTGAACTACCGTGTGGCCTTCCTGAACAAGATCATTCATGAAACTCCACATCCTGGGGAACTTATAATCGCAGACCATGCCAGTGTCACCAGCATACTGCAGATGGCTCTTCTGACAAGCCATGGTCTGATGAATGTTGGTGGTGCTTCTCAAAGTATTATCCTAGCAAAGAGAAAGGGCAGACACCTACCCGACCACCCTCACTTCTAAGAGTTTTCCTTCATGAATCTAATTCTGGCACTGTGTTCCCTTTTAGTCCTTACAAAACTGCATTCTGCCTTTCCATCTCTATAATAGAATCTTCTGCTCTACACAGATGCCTTTATCCTAAACCACTTGACCGTGGTTCTCTTGTAGCCAGTATCTTATTTCTACCCTTTCCTACTCATCAATTACGGTGAATACCAAATTCATGTTGCCATCTTGTTAGGAAGGCTTTCTTGGTATCCTGATATCCCAGCTCTTTCAAAGTTATCTCACTTTTTAAAATTGAGACTCAAGTCAGCTATTTTTCCAAATAATTTTTGTGTAATGTTATAGAAAGGCTGTTCCCAAAATATTGCCATTTCTTTCTTGTCCCACTATTTTTCATGATATATGCACAAACTCCTTTGGATTAAGATACCTGAAATTTCTCATAATAATAAGTTCATTCAAGGAGCATTGTTTTTTTTTCTTTTTGATATTGTACATCACTGAATAGGATAATATGACAAGTAGAAGGACTTATTTTTGGTTACTATTCAGCGTGGCAGACCTATCCTAGCACCAAAAACCCTCCCCTCCTATGATCCAACAATCGCTTTGTTTTCCCAGTACAATCCTTTAGACTCCTACATGGGAGTCTCCGCTCTCCCCCTCCCACAACCCCTAAGTCTTAGGTCCCCTTCTCTTTTCTTGGATATCTGACTTCCACAGTTTTGACCTCTCTGAGTTCTATCTACCTGTGCTTCCACCTGTACATGCCACCAAAACTGGAGACAACATATGTCATATTTTCACACCTTTGCAAAGACACCTTCTTTCTCTTCAAGTAAAGAGAAATTAAAATCAAGTGCAAGAAATAAAGATCGCTCCTTCTCCTAAAGGCTTCCAAAATGATATTTTGTTAAGTCCTCCGGCAAACATACTTTGTAAACTAGACTATAGAGAACTATAGGAAAAATAATAATGGTTTTACATTTTATGGTATAATGCTGTAGTTGAAGACTGTAGATTGAAAAAGTTTCATTTTACAAAGACAATCATTTCTAAAGAAGTACATAAACTGTACTAGATGGATTCATAAAAAACAAGATAGGGTTAAGACTTAGAGGAATGATTTATTTAAGATATATATCAAAAAGAGATCTTGGAAAGTAGATGTTGAATGAATGCAAAGATTGTTTCTATCCTAATTATGTAACTTATCTCATTTGCTCTGTAGGGATCATTCTACTAAAGATTTCAAAATATTTAGTCATTTTTCTCTGTCACAGATTTACTTTAAGTCTTTATTTTTTCATCTTCTTACCTTCTAAATTAGAGCCTTTTTGCACAAAATAGTCCCATTGGAAGAAATATTTCTGACTAGTTCTTTCAAACATGAACAAAATAAAATCAATTCTGGATTGCTAGATGCTTTTTGAATAATAAATCTTCCTACAGTTTTAAAAAAACATAATGAAGGTCTGCTTTAGAAGCTTGATTTCAGAGAAAGGAAGCTCAGAAATTAAAGCAAAAATGGAAATGGAAACTGGTCAGAAGTGAATAGCAGTGTTCCATTGCCGTATAGAAGAATATCTCAGCACTATGTTTCATAGAAATTACCCATGAGGGTACACTATTTATTTGCTTTCTAAATAGGCTTATATTTTGAGTAAAGGAAATGTAAGCTATAGTGTTTTGGTGCAATAAGATAAATAGAGATGAAAAGCAATTCAAAAGTTTGTGTTGCCTGGGGCTAGATAAAGAAGAGGGTGAAAGTAAGGATGTATGGACTGCAGCAACTAGACCTGCAGCTCCTCCAAGAATAAGACTACTGCAAGTCTCAGTGGTGACTCTGTCTTCCTCAGTGCCTCAAATACAACTAAGTGCAAACAAAGATGCCTTTTATCTACATACACAGTGTGATGCTCAGATACATTCAGAGCCGGGGCAGCTAAGGATAGAACACTGTCTGCCCAGGAAAGAACCACCTCCACCCCCAGACCTGGTATATCCCCTCCCACAATATTTCCAAATCTCATGTTCTATTCTATAGACTAGAACAAGAGAAAAATAAATTTCGTTTTTCTATTCTAGACTAATAATATTTCTGTTTCCAATTACAATCCACAACATTCACACCATGTGAAAGTGATTAATTATCTCACATGTCACCTTCATGAAATTGTAAGATCTACTGGAGAGGACTGCGAAAAGGCTTAGCAAAAATCAGACAAACAAAAACCAAAGCCACTAATTTACCATTTTCAACTGACAGAGCTTCATTTTTAATATAACCTCTATTCCCAAAACTCTGTTTAATGAAGAACCTAAAGCATTAAGGACATCAATCTTCATAGGCAATGCTACAGCTCTTATGAAATGTTTAGAGGTTATCAAGAAGGCCTCTTATTAGAGGTTATGAGGAGGGAAGTTGAAGGGTTTTGTTACTATGCACTTCTGGTGAACTCCAAATAGTGTTTTGTGTGATACCTTTAGAGTGTTCAATGAATTTGCTGTTCTTGGCATTCTAAATTAACACTGTATTTATGTTAAATTTCCTTCTTTTCTGTCCAGATAGCTTTGAGCCATACACTAAGGTACGGCTATTTTTCCAAATAATTTTTGTGTAATGTTATAGAAAGGCTGTACCCAAAATATTGCTGTTTCTTTTTTGTCCCACTATTTTTCATGATATATGCACAAACTCCATTGGATTAAGATACCTGAAATTTCTCATAATAATAAGTTCATTCAAGGAGCATTTTTTTTCTTTTTGGTATTGCACATTACTGAATAGGATAGTATGACAAGTAAAAGGCATAGCTTCTGAGATGGAGAATGTTCTTAAGCAATACAAACAATTAGGGGGCAATTATAGATTTTATGAACAGTATTTTATAAATCTAGATCTAAACAAATACAAAGTGAGTTAGTATGAACTAAGTAAGTAATGGTCATGTTTTATTTGACTTACTTCTCACTCTCCATAGTTTGTTGCTATGTTAAGCAGTATGATGTCTCTGGCTACATTTTCTAAATAGTAGTCTCTTGTACATGGAATTAAATTGATTTTACTATGTGTTATAGATAACACACATTTATCCGGTGACTTTGCTGCTTTCTTTTTATTATAACAGTTTTCTTTTCTTAATATAGACAGTTGTTATCTGTGAATGATTATAACTTTACTTGTCCTTTCTGACATCTTTTATGATGTCTTTTAGATCTTACTGACCGGGACCTCCAATTCAGTGTTTAAAATGTGCTATTGTAGGCAAGTCTCCTTGTCTCCTGATTGTAAATGGAATGTTTCTCATGTTTGATCAATAAGGATGGTATTTGCTGGAGGGTTTTGGTATATTCTAGGAATACTTTACCAGGTTAATTAAGTTCCTTCCTCGTCTGAGTCTGTTAAGAGACTTAGCTGGAAAATCTATGTAAATTTAATCCACTTTGAAACCTACTCAGATTATCACATATTCTCTTCTTCATATCAATATGGTGAATTAAAGTAACATACTTCATTACTAGAATCATTCTTGCATCCCGGATATATACTTAATTTCTAGATTTTACCTTATATACATTCCATGATTCTATTTGAAACCACTGCATCTAGTATTTACACACTTATGCTCATAAGGTGGATCTATATTTTCTCTCATATTTTCCAGGTTGAGCATCAAGGATATACTGTACTAGCTCCAGGTTTTTGAGAGTGTTATGCCAGCATTGCCATTTAAGACTGAAAGAGGCAGAAACTGAGTGAAATGAAGAAGGGCTGTCAGAATTCGCAAATTCTATAAGCAGAAAAGGTGCTGTGAGCCTTTGTGGGTCTAGAAGGTAGAACACCAAATGACAAAGAATAGTTTCGAGACTTGACTCCTAAGAGAATTTGCCCTCCTCAGTTTTTCACTTGCTTGAGACCAGTGACCCTCTTATTTCTTCTAATTTCTCTCTTTTGAAGTAGAGGTGTCTGTTTTATGCCTGTCTCACCACTGCATTTGCAAAGTAGATGTTTTCAAACTCACACTCCATAGATGGAAAGGAATTTTTACTCAGTATGGATCGTGCCTAGGACCTTATCCACACTTCAGATAGATAATCTAGATTATGAGACTTGGGGCTTTGGGGGTTGATGATGTTTAGGTGAGATATTATATTTAGAGATGATGCCAGAATGAGTGAAGACTTTTGGACATGATAGAATGACATTAATATATTTCATATGGGAGAGACATACATATGCAGTTTTAGAGAAAAGGAGGACAGTCTATGGGGGATTGGATGAGGGACACCTCCCCCAAAATGATGTACAGTCTAATCCATGATACTTAGCATCTTAGGCAACATAATTAAGTTAAAGATCTCAGGATAAGATCGTTCTAGACTGAGGATGGCCTAAGTACAATCACTAGTATCCTCATACAAGGAAAATGAGTGCTATTTGACACAAAATAAAGTGGAAGGCAATGTTAAGATAGAGGCAGTGATTAGAATGATGTGTTCACAACCCAAGGAATTCCAAACAGTGATGACAGAGAGTCAGAAGACAGATTGCCCCTTATATCCTGTAGAAAAAAAAAAAAAACAACTTAGCTTTGGCCTTCTGGCTTTTATAATTGCAAGATTAAATTTCTATTTTATGCCACTCACTTTGTGATAATTCATTACAGCACACAATACTAAGATATTATTTTACTTGGTATATATCTCTCTGTTCTTTTATATTTTGCATTCCTACTTTCTAGATATGTCTGATAAACACCACAGAATCATTTTTTTTTAAAATGTACTTAAACAAATCTACACTCATTGGAGTGTGGGTTTATTCCATTTTTACTGCTGATAAACTCAAAAAGATTTGTATTGTCCTCCTTTGCATCTCTATTGTCCTGCTGTCATATTGCTCTTTTCTTTTTGTCTATTGATTAATTAGATTTTCAACTTTAATTTACCTCTGCAACTTTGCTCTAGTTGCTCTAGTTTTAGTAATAATCTTTAATGACTTAATATTCACCTATAGCTGAAAATCAAAGTTAATCAATATCCCTACTTTCTTCTAAAGAATAAAGCCGCTTAGAAATCTTCACCTAAAATCACCCAGCTTAAGGGGCTGGGGATTTAGCTCAGGGGCACAGCGCCTGCCTGGCAAACGCGAGGTCATGAGTTTGATTCCTGATACCGGAAAAAAATAAAAATAAAATAAAATAAAATCACCCAGCTTACCAGGTTTCTTATTCCATTTTATACCTATCTCAATAATTTACTTGAAAGATTAAAATTTTTTTTTTTGGTTTATTTTTTCCAGTACCGGGAACCAAACTCACGACCTCGCACTTGCCAGGCAGGCGCTGTGCCGCTGAGCTAAATCCCCAGCCCTGGAAAGACTAATTGTAAAGTAAACTAAACATTTTTTTCTTGTCCATGTAGTAATTTTTGCTCCTTGATTATTTGGTACCCAAGACACATTTTGTTTGCCTTTTCTTTTCCCTAAAGTAAGTCCTTTTGAAGCTACTTTAGAGTGATATTTATTTGTCTGAAAACACCTTTATTTTACTCCCTTTCTTAAGTGAAGTTTTGGGCAAATATACCAGATAAACAATTATTTTCTTTCAGCAGTTTGGAAATTTTATTCTTCATCACAGGATCTCTAATAATGATGTTGAGAAATCTCCTCTCCCAAAAGGTGGCCTGAAGAGTTGGTTATAAATGTGGATCTCAGACCTTACTAGATCAGCTGAAAAAAACCTTGAAATATAGAGCTATATACCAATGTCCCTAATGCTGTTACCAGTAGGAAGAAAATTTTCTGAATAGTTGTATCTGAAAGTACAAATGTAATTTAACTCAACAACTTCTCCAGTGGATACGCAGTGACTTGCACACACTACTAATTCCAGAATTTGGAAAGAACTTTCCTCTGAAATAGTACACCATTTGTCTGTTACTACAATACCTTATACTCTTGCAGGCAGAGCACCACCAATGACAAACTGTAAAATGGCATGACTGAGCTCTGTCAAGTATATTTGTTGGGTAAAATTTCTTGGACAATACTTAAGACAAATTTATATTATTTAGAATTCGTATGGTAGATGTTTCCAGTCAACATACAATGATCTATTATCTAAATGCTTGTCAGTAAAGATATAGACAAGCTGAAAATATTGCAAAAAGATTCGCCATGACTTTTAAAATTCTATTTTGTTAATAGTTGTACTCATAAATTCCTCCCCCAACCAAAAATCTGTAGTCTGATATTTCAGGAACCTTTCATTTAAATTGATAATTTCATTTTCTTCACAGGAAAAAGGTGTCGGAAGGTTTAGAATATCAGAACAATAATTTCATCAGAGTCCCTGAGTCCCTACCCTCCTATAAAATAAGCGCAGCACAAGAAGTCTGAGCAGAAATAAAATCAGAGCCAGAAATTAATGGGGAAATGGGGCATATTTTTTCTTAACATCCTGATGGGCGAATGAGAGATTTAAAATGAGTGTTATAAAAGCTAGTGCTTTTGAGACTAATTATCTGTGATGACAATATGTCTGTGTTCTATGTAAATAAGAACCCAGCATGAGACACATCTGTCGTAAGGAAATGTGGCACGGAAGAGATTTGACTAAAGCTTTCTCCCTACACTGAGTTTTTGGATAGACTTCTCTGTTTAATAAAATGTTGGATTCTTTAACACACATGCTATAAGTCTTGGATGGAAATAAAATCAGATGGTGTCAGAGTTTTGCTCTGTTTTTTTGATGAGTGGTATGGGTCCACTTGATTAGTCCTCTGCTCTATGGAGGTCAGGGACGCTCCATCTGAGCGAGGCGTTGCCATTGTTTGCACAGGGTCTTCTGGGAGCTGAAGACGAGTGCTTGATATCAATATCTTGGTTTATTTACATCAAGAATGTACCTTAGGAGAAAGTCCTTTTTTCTCTGTCTCCATCGAAAGCGCTCGTAAGCCAACAGAAGCTGTCATGATCAGAACTTTGTCTTTGCCTCCTCTGTCCTGTCCTGTAACTTCAATCTCCCCCGTTCTGCCAGCTCTTTCCCACTAGCCTATGAATGTGTGCGTGCCTCTGCCGCTTGAAGAAAGTAATTCACAGACAATAAAGTCCTCTTTGAATCTCGCCTTTCCCTTTGGCAACAAGTTTCTCACTCTCTCCTTGCACACTCAACTCACTTCTGTCTTCACTCTTATTCTTCACTTTCTCTCCCCAGCCCATTGTAATCTGCTGTCTGCCTGGATTTGTCTATGAAATTCCCCTTGTTGAGATCACCAATAGGAATAGAGAAGATGTATTTCAGTTCCTTTTTATTTTTACTTCTCCTGACTTACCTCCATCGGTAAGCTTCTCTCTTCTTGGACTGTTTTATTCCTTTGCCAAAGGAACCTAATCTATTACCTCTAAGTTACAGTCTCCTCCTCTGTCTCCTGCTGTCTGTTCTGTTAAACACTAACTGCCACTATGATCTGTCCAGGCAATTTCATCTTCCCGCACAGCTTCCCCTGATGGCGGAGAGTCCCCAGACCTGTACCTGCTCTCAAACTCCCTCCTCGGGTCCAGATCTGTACATCCCAATAGAACTTCAAACTCAACAGGACCAGGAAGATTATGCTTATTTGTTTTTAAAACTTATTTCCCTATACTCCTCTTTCTCTCTGTTACTCAAAACAGTAATCAGTGATGACATCTGTTCCCTCCAGTCTCCGGTGTCCCACCTCCATAGCAGTAAGTCCTGTGGACTCTGCTAGCATGCCTGTCCCCATCTCTCCATTCTCTGTGTCACTGTTATAGCTGAAATGGTCATTGTCTCTTGCCTGGAACATTACCTCCAAATCACTCTGTTTGTTATTACATTTGTCCCTTTTTATTCTGCTCATTCTGTTTCTGCTGGAGTGATCCACCTGACTTTGAAAAACAGAATCCCTGTTTGCAAAGGTTGAAACCCTTGCACATATTTTACGCTCCTCCTCAGAGTCCTTCCACCTGTGCCTCCCAGGCCTCTGCCTCTTGCTCCACTGAACCCACAACCACTCCAAATAGCACAGTGTCTACCTGTGGACATCTGCTGGAAACCAAGACCTGGAGCATCTAACTCCATACTTTCTGGCACAAAGAAAGCACCATTTATTAGTCCAGACTCTAGAAAAAGCAGTTCCAAAGATCAGACTAGACATGGCAAACCGTGATGCAGATCTGATCCTTAGGGAAAGAGAGGTTGGGTGAAGTTTTGGAAAGCTAAAGCCCCATGAGTGAGCTTTGTTCACTGGGAGATAAGAAAAGGAAAAGTGTTACTAATTAATCCCATCTCTGTGCACCCTCTAATGGACTGTGGAGGCAGGTTTTTCTGCAGCACTTGGAGATGTTTCATGTGACTGAGAAACCTGCTACATTTCTTCATGAAGCAATGGCATGATCTGTAACAGAAGATGTTGTGTTACCTCTTGTTGTGGTTTAGGTCTGCTGGAGGGAAAGGGTTGAGGGAAATGTATGTATAATTGTGCAAGAGGATATATTAGGTATTTTTACAGGATCAGAGACAGGAGAGTTCACAGTGGCCATCTGCATCCTGAACTGCTGAGAGATCCAGTAGCTGCTCAGCCCAAGAAGCTGGATGCTGCGGAGCAAGAGATCGAGGATGCAGTGCGAGCCCAAGAATGAAGGCCTGGAAGCTCCCAGGAGAGTGACTGCCATGAGTCTGTGCTGGAAGCCTGAAGAGACTGGAGCCTGACATCCACAGGCAGCGGCAGTAGCAAAAGAAAAACCCACTCAACCCACTCAAGCAGAAGGGAGGTGCACGAAAAAGTGTGCCCAACTCCCTTCTTTCCCTTTCATTTTATCCAGGACACAAGCCTATTGGTTGGCACCACTCACAACTGGGTGGGTTTTACCACCTCTGTTCCCAGGCCTCCCTGCCGTCATCTCTGAGAAACACCCCACATACACACTCAGAACTGTGCTCTGCTAATCTGGAGGAGTTTCTTAATTTAGTCAAATCGGCAAATCATGAGTAATGGTTGCAGTTCTTATCCTTACCTGACTCATTTTACTTTCCCTCTCTCACTACACTGCAATTACCCTTCCCAGGAAAGCACTGATGTTTAATCCTTGCCTTGAATTCTGATTGGTAGAGATGCTGGGCTAAGACTCCTGTCGTTGCTCACTCTACCTGAAGACCTACTTAAACCTCACATTCAGCTCATGCTGGTGGTCCCTTAAACTCATCATATGGTAAACCAGAGTTTCTTACAGTTTTCTGAGGTGGATCATAGGTCTGCATCTTCTTGGAAAATCCCTCTTGTATCCAAAGCCTTAGCCAACCTCAACAGTGTCATGAGTGAGATGTATAATAGTCAAATCAGTACTTCAGAAACTTTGCAAAACTTAATAAGATGTTTTAAAGCATCTTTGGGGCTGGTGGGAGAGACTGTACCCTGTCAAACCAGAGAGACCCATGCGTTGGCCCTCTACCAACTCTGTGCCCATGGATTTCATGCCCTGGCCGTGGCCACTGCCAATTCCAAGCAGGTTGTGTATTTTGTTTCCCTTCAGCGTGGGGAAGCAAAGTCACCAACCAACTAACAAACCTGAATGTGGATGAGGTCAATGCCCAAGAAGAGAAAGTAAGCCCAGAGAGTCAGGAGAACCAGGGAGAAATTATAGACCTGGTCAGCACCACAAGCCCCAAGAAAATCCATTAAGCATGAGGTCTTACTCTCAAAGTGCCTCCTTCCTAGCAATTCTAAAGGTGAAGAGACCCAATACAGTGCTTAACACGTTGCCGGTGTTTGGTAATCACACAGCGTTTGGGGAAGAGGTTAAGACTGGGTAACAGAACAGCTCCACCTCAGACAGACACAGGAGACAGTTGCAAGGAGCATGTGGGCTAGGCGTAAACCCTATGCGAAGTTTAAGCCAGCACCAGGAAGTACACAGGCCCTGCCCTCCATCAGCAGTTCTCCCATGGACAGAGGATTAATACCCAGAACATATAAGTAACTCAAAATAATTAGACCCCTCTAAAAAAGACCCAGTCAAAAAATGGGCAACTGAAATGTATAGAGACATCTAAGAATCAGAAGTATAAATGGTCGATAAATGCATAGAAAAAAAAGCTTAACATCACTGATCATTAGATGGCCATTAAATACAAATTAAAAGAGCACTGAGATTCCATCTTGCTCCAGAAGGAACAGCTATTACCCAGAAATTAGACAATAATAAAAGCTGGTGAGGCTGTAGGGGGAAAGGAACCCTTTTACATTGTTGGTCGGAGTGTAAACTGGTATACGCAGTATGAAAATCATTATGAAGATTCCTCAAAAAAAGTAAAAATAGAAATTCCATTCAATTCAGCCATTCCATTTCTAGGTATCTTCCCCAAAACGTTAAAGACATCATTTCAATCACATTATGGTGATACCTGCAAACCTATGTTTATATCAGCATAATTAATAATAGGTAAATCTTGGAAATGACCTATATGTCTGTCAATAGACAAATGTATTAAGCAAATATGGTATTTATAAAATGGAGTACTACTTTGCCATAAAGAAGGATAAATTTGACTCATTTGTAGGAAAGTAAATGCACCTTGAGACTGTAACATTGAGTGAAATAAGTCAGAAACACAAGCTTAACTATCACATGGTTTCTCTTATGTGGGAAACCCAAATTATAAGTAAAAAGGAAAATAAAAGGTAGGTAGTGGAAAACAAGCAGATAGGGCTTTGCAGAGGAGAAGGGGACCAAGAGATAAAGGAGTGGGTGGGAGAGGAGGGGAAGGGATGGGAAAGAATGAAGATGTGCTACATGCCAGCTCCCCCTGAGGAAGGTAAGCATTGGGTGCTGTGAACTGGAGCAACAAAAACAAAATGGAAGAGAAGAAAATAAAGCCTTTTTGAGGTCTCCTTGCTTAATAGTGAAAAACTCAAAAGCCAAAAAGTCATATATGTTCGGGTGAGCCTTTATCTTTCCTATTACGGCACACATTCCCTTGTACTTTCCTTTGAAGTATAAGGAAATCAGTACAAACTGAAGCACATGCATTTGTCAGCAAATGCAACTGATAGATTTTTAGCGAACACTCCTGAGGATAGACAGAAGGAACACAAGCAAATTATACAGTACAGGCCATTTTTCTTTATAGACAGGAAAAAGTAAAGCTATTACTAATAAGGCAGCTTATGATAGTACTAATTTGATTCAGAAAAGAAGTACAAAATAACTCACTCTTGTGAACAACTAAAAGATATACCAATAAGCTGTGCAGTCAGCAGTAACATGTTTAATAAAATTGATATGTTATGGAAAATATGCTTAATGAAATGATGGTAAATGGAATAAAACACTGCAGGGTAAAGTCACAGAGATAGTTCTGCATTGCATTATTCATAGTCAAGATGTTACAGCAATGAAGTTAAAGCCAGAAATGTGCCAAGCACTAGAAATGTGAAAAATGTGGTTACTCTCCATCAAAACAAGACTTTTTAAACATAGTAGACTTCTTTACAATCCTTTACCACGGCACAGGAAATAACTACTCCTTTTGAATAACACAGAATCCTTCTGCCTATTTACGACAAGACAATGCATGGAATACTTGTTGCACAGAAAGTGATTGTACATTCTCATTACATATAGCGCCATGCTCTAGATTTGCTGATTTTGTGATAAGTGGCCATCAGATTATGCTGTTTGAAAGATATTTTCAAGGATATGAACACCCTAATCACATTCTAAAATCTGCCATTTTAACGAGTTCTGGAAAGAAATATACCGCTGGGAAAATTGTGAAAAATGGTGCTTGGAGTTTGTTTCATCATTATACAATCATAGCATGGAGAATAAGATATGCTGAATGTAAGATTTCTCTTATGTGCTCCCTCTTTTATAGTTGAAAATAAATATTTTCAAGCCTGTTTTTAATCTTCCACATGTGCCATTTCATTGAGTCCAGACTCATTTGTGAAAATGCATAAAATGCAGGACCTTGTGATGGCTTAGCACACAGTAAGCAACTAATTGATGGATGGATGGATGGATTGATTGATTAAAAAAAGGACAATTGATATCTGTAAGTGAATTTCATCTAATACCTTTACATAACCCACAGGGCAGGATTGAAAGATCAGCATCACCATCTAGTAGACACAATCAGTAATGGACATGTTCAATTTGATATGTGCATCTTTGAAAGGCATCTTTTCCATTGTGACCATTGACAAATCCATATTTAAATGTGTTGTTATGAAGTAGGGCCCACCCAGGAATGAGGCGGGTCATGGGGCACGATCTGGAAATGTTTATCTTCTTCCTGCTTCCTCTTTTTGCTCTCTGCTTCCTGACTGCCATGATGTGAGCGGCTGTTCTCTGCCAGACCCTTCCACCGTTCTCTTCCTGCCTCAGAGCCAGCCAGCTGCGAGCTGAAATTGTGAGCCACAATACACTTCTTCTCCTTTTGAGGATAAGATATTTTGTCCCAGCAGTGAGAAAATGACTGACACACAACCCAAATACCCACCAATGAATGAGTGGATAAACAAAATGCAAAATACATACATCTGAAAAATATTATTCCACCTGAAAGAGGAAGAAAATTCTGAGGCTTGTTATATAACATGAATGAACCTTGAAGATATTACACTCAGTGAAATAAGATCCAGAAGGTCAGATATTGTCTGGTTCCCCTTAAATGAATATCTAAAATAACCAAGTTGACAGACAGTGAATGTGACTGCCAAGGGCTGGAGAAGGATGAGAAGGTATTATTTCATAGTTATAGGCTTTCTGTTCGAGAGTGTGTAAAACTTTGTAATTGGCTGCAAAACAATGAGAATGCACTTCATGCTGCATTGAACTGCACACTTAAAAATGGTTAAAATAATTACACTTATGTATATTTTGCCCTAAAAAACACAGACTAATTATTAGACATAAAGACTTTCTTCTTGTTATTTCTTTGAAGAGTTCAAATACTGAGCAACCTGTGAGGAACGAGCAAGATATCTCCACGAAACTGGAGATTTTTCTTAACATATAATCTGTCTGCTTCATCTTCCCCAGTTCTAGCTCCACAATGTTTTCAACTTCACAACAGCTGCTAAATTTGCAAATGCTAAGTGGAACTTCTGATGACAGACAGGCACAGTTCTGAGAAAGTGCAAGGAGAATCTTTGCCACCCATCCTAAGCATGAAAAAGTAGCTTCATTCATCTCAGTCTCCCATGATACTCGTGTACAGAAGAGAAAGAAGATTCTTGCATATCTTAATACAACTCGTGTGGGCTGGGGATATAGTTCAGCCACACAGCACCTGCCTGGCAAGCGTAAGGTCCTGAGTTCATTTCTGGTACCAAAAAAAAATAAATAAATAAAACTAAAAACAACCACTCAGGCGCTACAGTCAGGCTCAGTGAAATCTGAATTTGCTAAACCATCACGCAGAGCCGAATTATGCAGAACAATTACAAGCAAACTTTTTCTGGCCTAGTTTTGTTCCCCACGTTTCTTATGTTAATTGAAATCTTTGGCTTAAATCTAGCGATCAGGGATATACATCCCTGGTTTAACACTGAGGCATCCGCAAAGACACACTTGTGGAAGGCTTTCTCCCTGATGCAGCAGTGTTCAAAGGTGGCCTAGAGAGGTAACCAGGTCATAATACTCCTAACTTCGTCAGTGAGTTAATCTAGCCATGAGTTCATAGCTAAATGGGCTGCGCAGAGAGGCACTGCAGTACCAGGAAGGAGGTCCCTGAGGGCGTAAACCTGGGAGGATGTATTGTGTCCCTAGTTCTTTCATCTTTTTCTCTGTTCCTTGGCTGCCATAAATAAGCATCTCTCCTCCCCCATGCCATGGTGTTTCTGCCTAATCAGGGGTCTAAAAACAACGGAGCCAGCTGACTATGGAGTGAAACCTCTAAAGCCAGGAGTCAAAGTAAATCTGTCCTCCTTTAAGATGTTTTTCTTAGGTATTTGATGAAAAGGTGACTAACACAATGGGAAAATTCTTTTAAAGGATAATGAAATATAAATCCTAGTCGTGTTTGCAATTTAAAGTATCATTCTATGCCCCGAGTGAATGTCAAAGCTGGCAGTCTCCTTTTATTAAAGATCACCTGGAAGATAGATCGTATTTAATTTTTGTTATTATAAGTCTACAAAGGAAAAGAAATATCAAACAGCTGCTGTTAGACTATGTGGTATTCCAGTGCTTTAACACAATAAAATGCCATCTCATATTGAAAGTGAGAATGCTAATCTACAGATATGGAGGTTATAGGAATTTTTCATCACAAAAAAATATTCTAGCCAGGCATGGTGGCACAAGCCTGTAATCCCACCACACTTAGGAGGCTGAGGCAGAAGGATCACTGCAAGTTTGAGACCAGCCTGGGCTACAAAGTAAGGCCAGCCTTAACTGCATAGTGAGCTTTTGTCTCACTATGCAGCTTTTGTCTCACTTTTTTTGTCTAAAAAGACAAAAAAAATTCTAACAGTAAATTATATTAATATTCATAATCTTTTTGTTGTGGTTCTAGGGGTTGAACCCAGGACCTCATGCAGGCTAGGCAAGTGCTCTATCACTAAGATACATCCTCAGCCCTTTTTAAAAATTGATACCAGTAACTTTGCTTGCTAGGATACTAAATTTTTAATCACAGGGAGAAAATAAAATGTGTATAGTTGAGAGGACATCTGCTTTGCCAATATTTTAAGGTCTCCTTAGAAAGTCACCTCACAGGGACAAAGGGTGTGCTGCTTTGTTGATTTCTGTATCTTTAGAACTTTTCAACAAGGCCTGGCACATAGTAGTTGATAAATATTTCTTAAATAGATAAATAAAGCCACAAAGTTAGACATCCATGAAATGTATTTCAAAGGAAAACAACAAACTGTGTAGTTGTTGTTTGGTGAACCCAGGCTCCACGTCTCTAGGAGGACTTGCTTGGCATATGACTGGTTAGCAGCAGAGTTTAAACATGAACTAGTTTCTTCATTTTTCTCCTTTGAAATGTGTGCTAGAATGACAAAAGCTCACAGGAGTACAGGGAGGATCATCATCCTCTACAAATTCTTATCCAAATTCTCTCCTAGCAATTTCCCAAAAGCTGAGATAGGAAATAGGAAAATGACAGATGATGTGTTGGTTTGGGGGGTTATTTGGCAAGGGGAACAATATAATACAGACACATATATTATAAGATTATTTATAATATAGTCACCCAAAGAATGATATACAAAAGAGTGCAGGAAATCTGTCCACATACTAAGATCAAGGAATGCAGCTGAGGACCTGGATCCCATGATAATGTCCTGCATGACTCCAGCTGAATACCTAGAGCTCATAAAAATGCCTCCCACGAATCCAACCTGGAGGCCCAGAGCCATGACACTGTCTCATGCAGGCCTGTTTCATAGATCTGTGCTAGGAAGACCCAAAGGTCAGTGGTGGAAGTCTGTGCCAGCAGGATGAAGGGTCTGTGCCAGCAGGATGAAGGATCTGTGCTAGCAGGCTAAGGGATCTGCACTGGAGCCAGGAAGCAATGCTCAGAAGAACCAGAGCTCCCCCGAAAGGTACCACAGCCATCCTCAGCAACAGTGAGGTCCCAGGCTCCTCCGATGATCAAGATGGCTGAGTTCCCGTCAGGAAAGCTTGACAGCAAGCTTCTCCAGGAGACTGGCAGTGCACCATCTTCCCCTCCGGAGCCAGGAAGCAATGCTCAAAGTGAGGACCAGAGCTCTCCCAAAGTGAATCAAAGCCATTCTCAGTGCCAACAAGGTCCTGAGCTCCTTGGAGGATGAAAACAGCCAAGTTCATCAGGAAAGCCAACATGATGAGCTCCCCAAAAACAGTCAACAGCTCCTTGTAGCTTCTACCAGCTCCTGACAGCCTCTCTCAGCTTCCAACCGCCTAAGTTCTTCTTCTGCAGGTCTGCCTTTTATGCTGCTGGCAACAGTTCTCAGGTGGGCCTCCCATATCCAACACCATGCTTACTCAGTTCAGCTGGGGATTATAAGTTGACCACCAGTTGTCAGTCTATCACAGGTGAGCAACTAGCTTTCTTCACCTAGTAGGAAGAGAAGAAGAGGGCAAAGCTGAAACACAAAATAGAAGCAGATTTTTCAAGGAAGAAAGGAGAAAAGGGGAGGAATAGAGGAAGAATCCTCTCTGTTATCTGAGGATTTGCCCTGATTTTCACAATTTGCTTCACTGCCTCTGAATCAATGTTTTTCCTGGGGTCATTTTTTAGTGCTAACTTCCAATACCAAAGAACTGAAATACATCCTAAATGTCAACAAAAACCTAATTTTTTCTACAGCCAAAATATATCATAATATTGAGCCTAGAATAGAGGCACTGCTAAATACCAAACCAGGAGTAATATTCCATGCCCTGTAGTAATAATTCATAGGTTCCAAATCCTAAAATTCAACCAATCTCAGAAAATATTCAGGAAGCTAGATATGACCATTAACTGTGATGTCAACTTGACTGGAGTAAGAAACACTTCACAAATTAGTAAGCACGGCTCTGAGTGGGGCTGTGGAGTATCACTAGAGATCTTTGTCAGTAGAAGCATATCTGAGCCCACAGCTACAGTATTTCTCAGTGGAGTCATGAAAATAAGTATAGGGTTCTGATGCAGAATGCAATGGATTTTTTCTTCTTTTACTGTCCAAATTATTTAGTCCTCCTAACAATTTTTATTGGTACAGAGGCACTTAAGTTAACATGAGTTATTTCCAAGGAAAAATTGTGTTGCATGCTGAATGTAAAATGAAGCACCCTTCTTCCAAACTCTACTCAGTAAATGCTTGCTGATGTTTTCCCTGTCTGGGATAGATGGCTCTTACTCTCTTTTCTAGTAGAGACTTATCCTGGCCAAATGTCCACAAATTCTATGCCTTAAGAATTACAGAGATGAAAAAAGATATCAAAAAGGGTATCAGAAAATGGAAGGATATCCCTTGCTCATGGATAGGAAGAGCATTGTAAAAATGGCCATAGTACCAAAATTGTCTACAGATTTAATGCAATCCCAATCAAAGTACCATTAACATATCTCACAGAACTAGAGAAAACATTCCTAAAATTTATCTGGAATGAGAAGAGACCTAGAACAAAAGCATGGCAGGAGGCATCACAATCCCTGACTTGAAATTATACTACAAAGCTACCGTGATAAAATCAGCATGATATTGGCAAAAGAAATAGACTTGAGGACCAGTGGAACAGATTAGAAGATGCAGACACAATTACAAACACACTCAACCACCTTATCTTTGACAAAGTGCCAAGCATATTCACCGGAAGAAGGATAGCCTCTTCAATAAATGGTGCTGGAAAATTGGCTTTCCACATGCCAAAGACTAAAACTAGACCCATGTCTATCACCATGCACTAAACTAAAGTCAAAATGGATCAAAGATCTAAAGATTAAAACAGAAACACTAAATCTACTGGAAGAGAAAGTAGGTAGAAATCTTGAAGACATAGGTGTAGGCAGACAGTTCATGAACAAAACACAAACTGCACAGGAAATAGGTCAAAGAACCAAGAACTAGGATCTCATCTCATTAAAAAGCTTTTGCACATCAAAATAAATCAACAACAGAGTGAAAAAGACAACCTACAGAGTTGAAAAAATTCATAACCCCCCAAATTAAAGACTCAATCCAAAAACGGGCACCTGAGATGAATGCATACTTTTCAGGTGAAAAAACACAATGGCAAATAAATGAAAAAAATGTTCAGCATCACTGTTCATTCAAAAGATGCAAATTAAAACAACACTGAGATTCCATCTCACCCCAGTAAGAATGGCTATCATCAAGAAATCAATCAAAACAAAGGCTGGTTGGTCTGTGGGGAGAAAGGAACATTTTTCCATTGTTGGTGGGGGTGTAGACTGGTATAACCACTGTGGAGATTCCTCAAAAAGCTAGGATTAGAGGTCCCATTCAATCTGTCTATTCCCCTCTGGGCATTTTCCCAGAAGAATTAAAAATATCATACCACAGCAGTATATGTGCACCCATGTTTATAGCAGTACAAGTTGTCCTAGCCAAATCTTGGAAACAACTCAAGTGCACACCAACCAAGGAATGAATAAAAAAGATATGGTATTTTTATACAATGGAGTACAGCTCAGCCATAAAAAAGGATATATTGGGGACTTTCATAGGTAAATGGATGCAAATTGAGACCACATTCATAAATGAAATAAATCAGATTCACATGTGTAAACATTATACTGTCTCCCTGGTGTGAGAAATTGAAAAAGTAAATAAGGTCTAAAATGTACAATACCTATTGTGAAATAGGAAAAATTGTTTAAAAAGAAAAAAGAACTAGAAGTGGGGAGGGAGAAGAGAAAGAGAAAGAAAATGAGGGAAAAGAGAAAACATGCAAGTTAGTTACACTATTAGTGTCTCTTAGTTTATAGAAAAAAAAAGGTTTGTGCTAATATCAGAATTAGCACAAACTGGAGAATTTTTAGACCCATATCTTATACTCTGAGTAGGTACTTTAAAGATAACAATATGCAATCTATTAATTTTTATTGTTATTCTCCTACTATGTTGTTATGAAATTGTGTTTTACCTTTTCTCCGTACAATTTTTTAAAAATTAAAAAAAAAAGAATTGTCGAGATGCCGCTGCTTTCGTTCATCCCCTGAAAGTCTGCTCTGCGAGCCATGTCTGCATCATCCCAAGCACAGCAGTTAGTACAAAGCGGGGGTCTGATGAGCTCTTCTCTGTGTGTCACCAACACGCTCTTTATCTTGAATAGCAACTCAGCTTCCTCTGCAACAAGTAGAAACGGCAGCAAGAAGTCCAAAGGTGAAATCGCGGGCACAGGCAGAGGGATACATCCACCAACAGTCCGTGAGGCACCAGAGGCCAGGTGATGTCCCTGAGGCTGCCCTTCAGAAAGGTCACCAACCCCTGATGCTGACGGGGAGAAAAACAGACCTTCCTCGAGATGAGCGCAGAGGAGGCATCCAACACCACGGTGAAATACTTCATGTCGGTGACCCTTGTGAGGCATGGCCAGCCCATTTACCACCAGGCCTCCGACCACAAGGAGCTTCAGCCCCACCCTCCCTGAACCAGGCGCCAGCACAGCAACACTGCAGGCTGTGAACTCAGCCCCGTCGGGAACCTGGCCCTGACCATTTGGCTGCTGCTGCGGACATGGGGTTGGCGATGGCTGAGCAGAGCCTGTGCTCAGCATCATCACGGGGAACCTCCTTTGCCCCCGACTCTGGACATGCTGCCCTAGATCTTCTCCACGTCTAGCACCATCCTGGAGATCACCACCTTCACCGAGAACAGCCAGTTCCAGGCGCTGCGGCAGTAGTACAACCCCGTGAATGCCAGCATGCCAAGCTGTCATTGGACGGGCAAAAGATGTACAACACCCGCTGCACGCTGCACATCGACTTCTCCAAGCTCACCTGCCTCAAGTCAAGTACGACAGTCACAAATGCTGTGAGCACCTGCTCCCAGACCTGCCCTCTGGGGACAGGCAGCCCGGCTGGACCAGACCTTGGCTGCAGTCTTCCATTCACCTAGTATAACCTTAGCCTCTCCACATGCAAGAGCTGTTTTCCCTCCCGCCTCTGCCATTCCTCACGCCTCAGGCCTGTCAGTACCCAGTGTGCATGGAGCACTGTTGCCCCTGGACCTTCTCTCAGCAGCTGCAGCAGAAGCTGCGGGGGACTGCATCGCTGTCCCAGACCTGGCTTATCTGGAACTCTGTCCTGCTGGTCAGCAACCGCAACCCGGAAGGAGTCACACTCCAAAGCCTCCTTATTCTTCTCTGCACTTATACATTGTGCAGTGGGAGATCTTGCTCAATGAGGAGAATGCGCTGGTGCAGATAGCAGATGGGAGCCAGGCCCAGCTGAAGAGTGTCTGAATTGGCACAAGCTGCATGGAAAGCTGCTCCACATCACGCTGCCCAAGCACCGGAAGGAGCAGCAGCTGCAGGAGGGCCAGGAGGACCAGGGCCTCACCAGGACTCTAGCTACTCATCCTGCGGCTCCTTCAAGAAGTGCAGCCCCAAGAACTTCCAGAATATCTTTCCACCCTCCACCACACCGTACCTCTCCAACATCCTGCGATCAGTATTGGAGGAATATCTCAAGAGCCTCTTTCCAAGCAGCAGGGGTGTGGTGAAGGGTTTCAAGTGCTTCCAGAAGGACTGAGAAATGGTGCTAATCCAGATGGGCTCGATGAGGAGCCACGCAGGCCTTCATCAACCTGCACAACCACAATCTAGGTGAGAGCCACCACCCGTGGGTGTCCATCAAGGGTGGGCCCCTGGCCTGGTGCCAACTCTGTCATTCCAGGAAAAAGCCACTTTAAAAAGCAGCTTGAGTGACCTTAACACATCAGTGGTTTTATTTTCTTAAAGAGAAATCAGTTTAGCTTTTTATCCAGGGACTGTGGCAGAGGTTTCCACTGCCTTCAGCCCAAACAGGCCGTGGGTGGGGACCCCAGCCACAGCTGGCTTTCTCTGGCCTTAACCTCCCTGCCTCATGGCCACACCACTCACAGGCAATGTGGGAGCCAGATGGGGCTTCACCTGGTGAACGCCAAGCAGCCTGTAGCTCCCTCCCACAAAATCATGTGCCCAGCTCTTGGCCAGAACTGTGCGGGCCAGGGCCCACTAACACCCCATCCTGCTTAATCAAGTGATGGATCAAGTGATTCTCCCATCCCCAGGCCCCCAGCTGCCCCTCCCCTCCCAGCCAGGCCCAGCAGATACCTACCCAAGGTCTCAGCTTTGGAGTCCTGCTTGTAATCTCTGTATCATACCCTGTGTGGCTGCAGGCACTGTGCCTAGTATATTCAGTTGACCAAGTAGTTCAACCTTTTTTCACTTATATTCAATAGCTTTAAGTAACTTTTGGAGCAAGAGGATACAATGGTATGAATGTAATTTAAGCTTTTCCTTGTATTACTTTCTATAGTGTACTTTTATTTCATTCCTTGTAATTAATGAGGTCACAGGCAGGATCTGGTCTCCAGGGCTGGTAACACTTGGAGCTTGGGAGCCTGAGGCCAGGACCTGGGTCTCCTAGCCCAGCCCTGACTGGCCCACCTTCTTCCACCTGCACTTTCGTTATCCAGCTCCACTTCAGCACAGGCTTTTTTTTTTTTAAAGAAACCAAAAAATAAATTAAAGTGACACAAAATTCCCAAACAAGATGATAGGAAATTAACAACAGTTATTATACTGCAAATCGTTACCTTCACAGTAGTTGCTCAGATTACCAGGTACAGGCATGCAAAATTGACCAAACAATATAATAACCAGCTGTTCCTTTCAATGAACTAATAGAAATTAGTAGTACAATTATCTTAGCTATCTTGTATATATATACATATCTTTTTTTCCCTTTCTTCTTTTTATTCTCCTCCCAATTATTCTTTTCTTTTGAGCAGTTTCTTTCCCTTTCACTATATCCATCTTATTACTCTTTCAATTTGTTACACTAGGGAGACAATACAATTTTTATACATGTGATTCTGATTTATTTCACTTATGATTATGGTCTTGAGTTGCATTCATTTACCTATAAAAGCCTCAAGGTTATCCTTTTTTATACCTGACTAGTACTCCATTGCATAAAAATAGCATCTCTTTTCTATCCATTGCTCTGTTGATGGGCATCTGGGTTGTTTCCAAGATTTAGCTATGACAAATTGTGCTGCTATAAACATGGGTGCACATATATTGCTGTGGTATGATGTTTTCATTTCTTCTAAGAAAATACCCAGAAGAGGAATAGCTGGATTGAATAGGATCACTAATCCTAGTCTTTTAAGGAATCCCTACACTGATTTCCACAGTGGTTGTACCAGCATACACTCCATGAACAAGGGAGAAGTGTTCCTTTTCCCACAGCCCCTCCAGCAACTATTATTGGTTGATTTCTTGATGATAGCCATTCTTTCTGGGGTGAGACAGAATCTCAGTGTTGTTCTAATTACCATCTCTTGAATGAACAGTGATGTTGAACATTTTTTCACACATTCATTTGCCATTTATACTTCATCTGAGAAGTGTGTATTCATCTCAGATGCCCATTTTTGGATTGGGTCTTTGTATTTTGGGGGGACTGATTTTTTAAATTCTTTGTATGTTCTAGATAGAAGTCCTTTGTCTGAGGGACAATTGGTTAACTTTTTTTCCTAATTTCTGGGTTTTCTTTCCACTTGGTTGGTGATTTCTTTTGATGTGCAAAAACGTTTTGATCAGATGAGATCCCAGTTGTGGATTCTTTGAAGTATTTCCCATGCAGTTTGGTTTTTTTTAATGAACTCTCTGCCTACCCCTATGTCATCAAGATTTCTACCTATTTTCTCTTCTAGTAGACTCAGTGTTTCTGTTTTAATCTTTAGATCTTTGATCCATTTTGACTTTAGTTTAGTCCATGCTGATAGACATGGGTCTAGTTTTAATCTTCAGCATATGGAAAGCCAATTTTTCCGGCACCATTTATTGAAGAGGCTATCTTTCTTCCAGTGAACATTCTTGGCCCCTTTATCAAAGATAAGGTGGTTGAATATGTTTGGAGTTGTGTCTGCATCTTCTAATCTGTTCCATTGATCCTTAAGTCTGTTTTTTTTCCCAGTACCATGCTGATTTTATCACAGGAGCTTTGTAGTATAATTTCAAGTCAGGGATGGTAATGACTCTTGTCTTGCTTTTGTTGGCCAGGAGTGCTTTTGCTATTTTAGGTCTTTTCTGGTTTCAAATGAATTTTAGGAATGTTTTCTCTCAATCTGTTAGGTATGCTAATGATATTTTGAGCAAGATTGCATTAAATCTGTATAACAGTTTTGGGAGTGTGACCATTTCACAATAGTGATTCTTCCTGTCCAAGAGCAAGGAAGATCTTTCCATTTTTTGAAATCCTCTTTGATATCTTTTTGCAAAATATTGCAATTTTCAATGTACAGATCTTTTACTTCCTTTGTTAGATTGATTCCTAAGTATCTCAGTTTTTTGGATGCTATTGTGAAGGGTGTATTTTCCCTAATTTCTCTCTCAGTGAGTCTGTTGTTTGTGTGCAGGAATGCTATGGATTTTTGAGTGTTGACTTTGTATCCTGCTATGCTACTGAATTTTTTTATTTCTAGGAGTCTTTTGGAGGAGTTTTTGGGATCTTCCATATAGAGTACCATGTCATCTGTGAATAATGATAATTTAACTTCTCCCTTTCCTATTCTTATTCTTATTACTTCTTTCTCCTGTCTAATCAGCACAGGCTCTTTCAAGTGTTTATTTTTCCTTCAAATTTCAAAGCAAAGTTTTGTTTCTGGTCTTCGGCTGCCTCTCATGGCCCAGGCAGTGGGGCCAGCACCCAGCCCACTGCAGTCTCTCACTACCAGCGGGGCTGCCCCAGCAGCAGGCTGAGGTCTCCTTAGATCCTGAATTCCATAATGGAGTGTGAGAAAGGTGTAAATATTTGCAGTCTTTTATATCCAATGTTAGACACAGAGCAGCACATCACAGTTTTTAATGGTGACAGATGTATATTTTGATAAGAACGATTACAGGCTGTGTCGCACACAGCAAGCCACGGCCACACATTCCGTTTGCCTGTCCCAGTGGATGACAATGAAAGGGGAAGTTAAAATTTTAAATAAAAACCTGCCCAGGATGCCTGCCAAGACCAAGCAGACATGTCTGGTAGGCCCTATAACAGAACACTTCTCCCTTTATGTAAACCCCTGTCTTTGCTGCCTTTGTAACTGATGGCCTTGCAATGTAACTTCAACTATCACAGGACACTTCTTCCTTTCTATAACCCATGTTTTGTATAACTGATAGCCTTGCAGTGTAACTTGAGATATTCAAACTCCTCAACAAGCCTCCAATCATATACACCAAGTCTGCCTGTGTACCTCCCACTCACTTTCCCTTTAAAAGCCCCCAAATCCCGCCAGATGGGGCTCTAACTCTGAGAGAGATCCTAGTTAGAACTCCACTGGTGTAATAAACTGCCTCCTAAACCTCGGTGCCATTTCTTCCCATGTTTGGTCTGTGTTCTGTAACAGTAACACCAGAAGAACTGATTAAAACCATTTTATAACAACAACGAAGAAGAATTATAAAAATGTTAAATTGTGGAACAGATGTAGAGGAAAAAAAGGAAATTTAAGGACCCATTATTGTGAACAGTATGAAAGCTCCTCAAAAACTTACAAATAGATCTACCATATGATCCAGCTATCGTACTTAGGGGTATATATTATATCCACAGGAAATGAAATCAGAATACCAAAGAGAAACCTGCACACCTATGTTCATTGCTTCATGCATGATTCATAATAGCTAAGATGGGGAACCAAACAAGGTACTTGTGATGGTTAATCTTGACTGTCAATTCGACTGGATTGAGAAACACCTTGAAAATTAGTAAAGCAAGATTCTATGTGGGTATTTCCAGAGCTGACTGGCACACGGACAGCAAGCTCAAAATTCACTCAGTATGAGTGAATGTGAACGTGAGTGGCACCATCATATATGAAGTAAGACAGACACAGAAAGACAAGTACTTTGTGCTTTCATATGTGGAAATTAAAAAGAAGGTCAATCTGAACACAGAATGGTGATTACTAGGGTTGGGATGTGGGCTTAGCCGGATAAAGGGAGGTTGCTTTAGTCACTGAATGCTAATATGCATGTATTGAAATATCACACTGAATCCCATTAATGTGTCCAATTAATGCATGTTAATAAAAAATAAAATCTATTTTAAAAGGTGTAAAAGTTATGTTAATAGGTGCTGCTAACAAAATTTGTAATTAAAAAGTTTGATAGAAGCAAATAAAGCTTAAAGAAAATTAGAACCTTTCCTTTTCCTCAAAGCCCCTTAGGGAGAAAATGTGCCTCCTCTTCACCTGCCTCAGAAAACTCACGCTAAGCCTCTCTAGCAGAACTCATGGAAACCAACACTGCTACTACTTCTCTATTTAAAACCTGAAAGCAGCTTAAAATACTTTAGGATGTTGTAACAATCTAAATCAAAATCCTGTCTTTGGTTAATAAATCTGACCCCTACCTGAATCTGCAGCCTGCCCCTTAATTCCTTCCATTAAAACCTTTAGATGGGGACTTAGCTCAGTGGCACAGTGCCCGCCTGGCAAGTGTGAGGTCATGAGTTCAACTGGTACCAAAAAAAAAAAAAAAAAAAAAAAAAAAAAAAAGATAAACCTTTAGAACACTCTGGTTTAGTTGGGCTTTGTGGAGTCACCCCCCACCACCACACTGTCTGCAAGAACCAAGGACCAGTCTGGGGATGGCTCCACGTGGGATCAGCTTCTGCGGGCACCCTGGCCCCCTGATGTCCCTTGGCACCATCTCTTCCTGGTTCCTCCTCCCTGTGTTCTACAATGGCACGGTTCTCCCCACTGTATACTTCTGCTCCTCCTCGCCTGCCTTCTGCACTGCAGGGACTATGAGATTAGAAGAGATAAGTGGATGAAGGTTCTTCACCTAACACAAGCAGTGGGGATATGGAAAGAAGGAATTTAATGATAGCAGAAGGTTAAAGAACAAACACTCTATATTCAACTCCTGATTTTTCACGTACTCTATTTAGGCAGCCTGTTTAAATCACTAAGGAACAAGCCCAAACTTTACCCATTTATGGGCAAAAGAAAATTTCGCTTTTATTTTTAACTCTGTTAGACATATAACACCCTACAGAATAAAATCTATACACATATATTCTTCCTCCCACTAGTGACTCATTCTTCCGTGAATCTACTCATCAATTACTACTGAATTCCCTTTTGTGACACAAGCATTCTAATGAGTGCAGAGTTGATCTTTTTTGCAGTATTATAGAAATTACTTTTGAGAAGGAGAGGAAAAAAAGGATACCAAAGAAATATCGGACAATGGTAGAGTAGCAGATATCTGCCTTATGAAATAGGACATACAGCTTGAATGGGTATTTCAGTTCAGGATTTAGAGACTCAGGAAATTTCTGTATGTAAATGAACTAACATGACAATGATCCACTCCTCTGCGCTTTCACGGAGCCTCAGTCCTAGCAGGCCCCACCACAGGGCTCTATCCAGGATTAAGTATGGTTCTTAAAGGCCTGGGGCTGCAACCCTACAGGCCACCCAGCTCTACTTCTGAATGGCTAGTGGATTTTTTTTTGCTCCTCTACTCAAGTACAACTGAAATACTGTGAACTGAGACTTCCAATTAGTAAGAGACCAAAAAAAAAAGAAAAAGAAAAAAACAGAGACCCACAATAATTTCCTGAGATCATAAACTAGAGGTGTACTTTTCATTTGCCCATCCAACTGGGACTTTTGTCCCCACTGAATTTAACATAATCCCAAAGTTGAATTTAACATATGTCCCAGTTGACTATATGGGTTATGGTCATCTAAATCAGAGCTGTCCTTAAGCATGCAAAAAATGACCACCTGGGGCCAGGGATACAGGTCCGTAATACAGAGCCTGTCTGGCAAGTGTAAGGTCCTGAGTTCGATTCTCGATTCTGTTTGTCTCATTGCAATGTGTCTCCACTGCCCCTGGATCAGCAGTTATTCTGTAACTCTGGGGTCAACTTTCTAAGACTTTCTAATTTTGATAGAACAAAAATTTTGACAGATTTACCCCCACTTAACTCTACCTATTTTTACTGAAATATGTTTGATAAAATACTTAAAAATAAAAGTTATTTTCCACTAAAATTCCCTTATAGACTCCCCAAGTCCCCTCCAGAAAAAAAAAGAAAGTAACCATCTGATTATTAGTAACCTAATTGATTTGTGTGACTATCTCTGTGTAGGTGTCCCTTCGCAAAAGAATACCACTTCCAACTAGCCTGAAAAATTGACAGCAGAATCTGCAGTAAGAATTGACCAGGAGCTGGGGATTTAGCTCAGTGGCACAGCGCCTGCCTGGCAAGCGCAAGGTCATGAGTTCGATTCCTGGTACCTGAAAAAACCAAAAACCAAAAAAAAAAAAAGAATTGACCTCTTGGAAAATGCTATTCGGTTTGGCCTGGTGCAATACAATGTTTTACATTAAAATTAAACTCACTCTCTCTCTTTAATATATATGTATATGTATAGTCATACAAGTTGAAAGGTGCTAGGTACTGAAGGGTCAAATTATTTTAGAAAAAGAAGACTGTACTCCAAACTGCATCATATCCTTCACAGTTTTGTTTAGTAACATAACTGATTTGAATAATACCACTGCAAGGCAGCCTTGAAATTGTCTTGACTTAATGATATTACAATCAGCAAGCAAGACTGAG
This sequence comes from Chinchilla lanigera, assembly GCF_000276665.1. Taxonomy (NCBI): domain Eukaryota; kingdom Metazoa; phylum Chordata; class Mammalia; order Rodentia; family Chinchillidae; genus Chinchilla; species Chinchilla lanigera. The sequence continues at coordinate 9,281,525 of NW_004955431.1, read as the reverse complement.
AAAAAAATCAAGAGCATCTATATTCATTCCTTATGACTACCAGAACAAATTACCACAAACTTGGTGGATTGAAACTGCAGAAACTGTCTTACCACTCCAAGACCGGAACCCTGAAATCAAAATGTGAGCAGGGCCACACGCCCCCTGGAGGCTCTGGGAAGAATCCTCCCTGTGGCGGCATCACTCCGGTCTGTTGCCTGCACCTTCACTTTTTTCTCCAAGTGAGCATCTCCCGACTCACTCTGCCCCTCTCCTAGGAGGATGCACATGTGAATGCACTTATGGCCCCCCTGAAAAAAACAAGACTGCCTCCTCATCTCAAGATCTTTACACAGTCATATCTATATAGACCCTTTTTCCACAAACAGTGATATTCACAGTTTCTGGAGGTAAGGAATTGAGTTATCTTTTCAGGGCCATTTTTCAGCCTACCACTGCACCACTGAATGTGTCCCTAAGAGGCACAAGTTATGTCTCCCATGAGGAATGAAGAGAAGTAGGGTTGAATCAGCATGTGCGCGGCAAAGATTATATAGTGCCTAACCCCACATCCTGTTTGGTGTTTAGTACGGAAACACAGGACCTGAAAAATCAACCCCAGGCACTGTCTTTATGTTCAGAACAGTATCAAACCCTGCCTGTTTGTCTCATTGCAATGTGTCTCCATTGCCCCTGGATCAGGAATTATTCTATAACTCTGGGGTCAACTTTCTAGTTTTGATAGAAAACAATTTTGACAGGCTTACCCCCACTTAACTCTACCCATTTTTACTGAAATACAGTTGATGAAATACTTAAAAATAAAAGTTGTTTTCCACTAAAATTCCCTTATGGACTCGCCAAGTCCCCTCCACTCTACCTTCCACGTCCCGTATCATCCTTGTTCTGTGTGTGCCATGGTATTAGAAAAAAAAAAGACTGAGAAATAATGATTCACAGAGAAAAGAGAGCGAAGTCTAGACCCTTGTGGAATAGCTTCTTTGTAGGAGGTCAGTAAGGAAGAGGCAGCAGGTACCTGGCATTTGGAGATTGTACAAAATGGACAATTCTCCCAATCATCTGCCATAACAGATGGCAACTGTCTGCAACAGTTCAACAATGCCAGATACCCCTAAACAGTGAAGTAGAGAGCAAAAACTTCCCAATGGATTTGGCAGTTAGAAAGTAGTAGAAGTGCCAGCAAGGTCAGTCCCAGTGGACAGACAGGGAAAAGCCACAAAGCAGGAGTGGACACATGAAGAGGAGAGGAAGTACACACACAGAGAATGAGTTGCTCCTTCTGAAGGGTCTTGTTTATCATAATAAAAGAAAACAGTGGAGGTTATAGAGAGGATTTTTACGAGGTTAATTTTGCCTTCAGGATAAATGGCTAGCCTAGAAGAAGAGTTTAAGGGTTCAGATTTTGCTAATTACAGATGAAGGAATACACTATAACATTTTTGATGAATCTGAAAAGGGACAGAATTGAGCCCAGTTAAAAGAATTAGTCTTAGACAGATGTTGCTAGCTAAAAGGAAAGGAGGAAAGGACAGAGCAAACATTTCTATCAGCCAGAAATCCAGAAGCTGAAATGGCTCTGCCTGGGAGATATTTTTTCTGTTTGTCTGGGATAAAGACTGAAGCATACGAGAAATGAAAAAAGGCATTGGATTTGACAATTGGAAGGTCATTCACTATTTTTACAGTGACAGTTTTGGGGCATTGTTCAGCAAATAGACATTGATCATCCTGGTGAATGGAGGATGAGGCTGGACAAGAGACCTGGAACTTAGGTTCAACTCTTCACCAAATTACCTCCTCAGAATGAATGCACCATTTGGAGCATCTACTTCTCCAAACAAAAAAGGGAGTTGGATAAAATGATGGATAAGATCATATTCAGCACCTTTTAAAAATATCTACTGTGTCCAAAGCACAAGGCGAGTCATAGTTCGAAATATAAAGATCCCATAAAAGGCAGCAATTGGCCCCTAACGGATACCATAATCTCCTAAAGTAAACAATTCTAGTTAAAAAGTAATTTTGGGGTGTTCCTGACTCAATGCCAGCTGTCAGATAAAAGCAAAGAAATTAAATATTTCAAGAGGAAAAAAATGTGTCCAATTTTTGATACGAGTTTTTAAAATTCCTCAATGTCAAACTTGGCCTGACAATATCAAGACTTTTCCCCATTTGAAAAGTTATTTCTCAGCATGAGAAATGAGACAGAAAAATGAGCCAAAAAATTTAATGAATTTCAACTTCATTAATTTGAGTACTGTAGGTATATTGTGAGTCAGTCCCTTCGGATATTTAGCACAGCACACTAGAAGGAAAGTTGTGACTGTATGTGTTATCTTTTCTTAAGACAAACCACATTCTGCCAACTCTTAAGTCAGAGAACTGGAAAATATAAGCACACATAATGGAGACAGGAGACATCTGATATTTTAAAAGATGTGTTATTTTGTCTGATGCATCTTCCTGTCAACATGTTTATTATACTGTGTTCTTTTGTCCTATTCAGAATTTCTAGCTGTTTGTGCATTGAGTTTACACCTCCCACCCGAAAGCTTAGAAACACTGACAAGCATTTTTTTTTGTACTCTACAGTAATGAGGTGTGAGGAGGAGGACATTTCTATTGCTTTCATCTCCATAGAAAACTCTGCCATGGTTAATTTGTTCAGTTCCAAGTCTTCGTATCTTAACGCTCTTTTGAGTAGACCAATTTCCTAAAAGAGATCCTTAGCTCTGATTAGATTGACCATGCTACCAAAACAATGAAAGACTCTGTTAGGAGTGCAGATCAGTTCCAGAGGTTTTTCAGAACCACTGCAATTCATCATTATCGCTACCAAACCACCCGCCAGTAACAAAATGTCTACTGTGTCAAATTAGTTTGCGGTCACTTACATCCCTCTGTATCAAAGCTCTTTTTCTCTAACTTCTCTAACTGTCCTCTTAGGGGATGGAGCAGCTAATTGGAGATCAATTAGCTGGGGAGCCAATTGATTGTGAAATTTAGTGTTCAGAAGATCTAGCTATAAGCTCCGTTGCTATGCAGCATGTAGCAGTCACTTATTCAGAACCTGAATGTATTTTTCTATTTAAAAAAAGGATTCATCAACTTTTCCTGGTCTGCAAAGGACGTGGGATTGTATGAAGAAGCGAGGGAAATAATGACATGGTAGCACTTTGCAAAGACGTGTCTTCGCCAAGCACGCAGCCCTCCCTTCACCAAGTACACAGCCCCCCCTTCTGCTCTGGTACTGTATGCACCAGGGAATCTTGACCTTGGCTACTCTGCCTGCATCAAGGAGAAAACATCCTTCTGAGGTGAAGGAAGACAGCAGCAGCTGGGATTCCTGCAAGCTTGCCCTTAATCCACCTGTCTTAGAACCCAGCTCACAGGCACTCAAGCCAGCCTTTTGCCGGGGGTGGGAGGTTTAAATCACTAAGCTGGGGCCCCATTTTTCAAAATTACAAAGGTCAAAATAATTGCTTTAAACAGATTTGTATCCTCTGCATAACAAGTCAGATGCTATTCACTAAGAAAGCATCAGGTAGGTCCTGTTCAACAAAGAACCATCAACTCCAACAAAAATATGATATTTGATGTGGTTTATACATAAAGTGGAATATGTTCAGCCATAAAAAAGATGAAATCCTGACATGTACAGCAATGTGGATAAAACTGGAAGTCATTATGTTAAATGAAATAAGCCGCGCTCAGAAAAGCAAGTACCACGTGATCTCTTTCATATGTGGGATCGAGAAAAATTGATCGTACGGAAGTTGAGGCTGGGAAGGGTAAGGAGGAGAGAGACGGGGAGAAGCTCAACAGTGAGTTATGTGGGACGGTTAGGAGAAATGTGTGCCAGCGTTCTAACCCACATGACTATAGTGTACTTCAAAATAGCTAAAAGAAAGGATTTTGAATGTTTTTACCCTAAGAAAAAATGACAAATGTTTGAGGAGATAGATATGCTTCTCCCTATTATAGCATTACATAATGTATATATGTATCAAAATATCACACACTATCTCATGAGTATGTATAATTTTTATGTGCCAATTTTAAAAATTTAGGGACATTTTAATACCTCCCATGACTATCAAATGACTTCTATTTGGGTCAAATGTATTTATTGAGTCAGTGCACAACTCCATCCTACTTTGATAATAGGCCAAACCCAGTCCAAGAGTAAGGAAGTGTGAAAGTCTTTTTCTTCCCAAAGGTCACTGTTGTTACCTCAACGTAATCCAATAAGCTTCAGTTAAAACTCTTCAATTAAGTTTTCAAATAGTTATCCTCTTACTCAAATTACAATTCCAAAAATAGTCATTTCTCTGTGGTATCCAAGAATGGTTCTGACTATGTATCCATCACCACAGCAAACAAGCTCATCCATCACTGCTTCAGAAAATGCCACCCAGAATTACCGATGGGATTTGCTGTGCTATGGATATGTCTAACTTCAAAAGAAAGAGCCACCACCTCAGAAATCAATGGTTTTTAAAACTTGTATTCTATACTCATTTTTTTTCTTTTTTCAGTACTGGGGTTGAACACAGGGCTTTGATAGTGAGGTAGATCCTCAGTCCTTTAAAAAAATTTTTGAGACAGGGTCTTGCTAAATTGCCCAGACTAGGGCTAATCTTACAGTCCTCCTGCCTCAGCCTCCTGAGGGCTGGAATTATAAGAATGCACCACCACAGCCAGCTATATTCATCTTCTCTTACACATAATATGAGAAATCACACTATGATACCATATTACAGTAGCCAGTTTCTTCCTTTAGAAAGTATTTTTATTTCTCTCAAATGCATTTTTACCAGGTGATTCAAAAGTATGTGGCCTTCAGTTGTAAGTAGAGTTGTCTCACTTGATTGTCATATGACTATTCCTGCATCAAGGATGAGGAACCGGTGCTGGAGCAATATAGACAGATAAAAAGAGCTAATGAATACATCAGTGAATTGATTGTAAGTGACTTGTTCAAACTTGAATAGCTGGAAAGATTAGATTTGAACCTACAAGTTCGTTCCACTGTTATTTTCACCAAATCTCTACTAACAAGAAAAATATAAGCTAATTATTACATCTAATAAAGATGTATAAGTATCTCTGTCTCTGCCTGTCTCTGTCTCTGTCTCTCTCTCTCCCTTCTCTTTCTACTAATGAAGGTTTAAATTTTACACTGCAAAACAAATTTTATCCTTCTTCTATTCCTAGAACTTTCCTCATTGTTGAGAACTCCAAGAATCCCACATAACTGTCAAATCATGGGCTGCGGAGGAGTAGGGAAGAATATGCATCGACAATTGCTTTAGAGATCAATGATATACATTATACAGATGGGGTGTCCTTTTCTCAGGAATACTTAGTGAAAATATAGCAAAATACTTAGAGAAAATATAGCAAACGTGACATAAAGAAAATTCACTGTCTTTGCTGCAGAAGAATGTTTTCCCAAGGACCTACAGGCTATAAGTTTAGAGCTCTTCCTTATGAGGCTATTGCTAGATCTCAGACTATAGTACCGTATCTGTAAACAGAGAGAGACAACAGAGTACAAAGCACATTGAGAAGTGCAATGGCCACTAGGGAGGCTGGCAAGTCCAGGCTTTAGCCCTTCGTGTGATAATTTGTGTATAACCACAAAGAAAGTCTTGGTAAACAGCAAAGTGGAAGTACAGCCTTATTCCCTATCACATTTTTTTCAAAAACTGGCGAACTCATTTTCTTCTGTGCTGAGATCAGGAGAAACCAAATAGCACTGTACTATCTGATGAGATTATAGATGGTTCTTGACCTAAAATGGGACATTTAAAGAAAACTCCAACATGCTTTAGGAAAGGTAGGTGATGGCTTTTAATTAAATTCTTTGAATTATTGACATTAAGTATATCATCTAGGGCTGGGGATTTAGCTCAGCGGCAAAAGCGCCTGCCTGGCATGCGCAAGGTCATGAGTTCGGTTCCCGGTACCAGAGAAAAAACAAACAAACAAAAACAAACAAACAAAAAAAAAGTATATCATCTAGAAGATACTTCACAAAATCTTTAGAGCATATGTACAGATGCTCCTCAGCTTATGAAGTTATATCCTGATAAACCCATTGTAAACTGAAATTTTTGTAAGTCAAAATGCATTTAATCCACCTGTTTTGAGGATGTCCTAGTTCAGCAACACAGCGCACATACCAGCTGGTTTTCCTTGAGATCACATGGCTCACTGGGAGCTTCAGGTCACTGACACTACCTAACACGACTAAAGAGTATTGCACCACAGGTGCTTAGCCCTAGAAAACATCCACATTTAAGATCTGAAGTACAGTTTCTATTGAATGGGTACTGCTTTTGCAACATGATAAAATAAAAAAAATCCTATATTGAACCATTGTAAATGAAGAGTTGTCTGAATACCCTGACAAACATAATTTCAAGTGTGCCTCTTGATTGCCTGGCATTCAAAAGCAGATAAGATTCTATTCTTTGAAAAACAAAGGCAATCAACAACCTGAGTGTACACATGCATTTATTAAACCAACAGACACTAAAATCTGTTCTCAGGCTTACAAGAGATACATTTGTAGACTCTGAGTGACAATTAGGACCTATGGGCGGGTCCTGGACATTTACTGGAGAATGGAGGAGTCATGTGCACAAGGGACATGAATGTAACGTGTCAAATGGGATTATAATAAACATATCAACATCTCGTTATTTAGGTGATAAATTTCTTTGGTCATTGTATTTTCTGGCTAGTTGCAGAGTTAGCAGGAAAACTCCTGTTGAAGCGGTTGTTGTTTCACGTATCTCTACACTGACTTAGTTGTTTTCCTGCCTTCATGAATAGGGTGTGTTGAAGCTGCTCTGTCACACGTTTACATACTTTACAAGAAAAATGGGAACACAGTGATGAGCATTATACAGGCTGTTATGGTAGAACAGACTAGAAGCAGAGGACACCTGTCAAAGTCAAAGAGGGTGAGGGTATAGGAAGAGGGAGAGACCGGGTAACACCTTCATGGCCACAAACTCCTTAAATGATCTGGTAAAATAAGAATCATTTTCTCTGCCAAATGTATACACATTTGCATATAATTCTAATACAAATATAATTATAATACAAATTTGCATATAATTCTACCTGACATGGGTCAGGTAGAATTTGGGTCATGAACTTTGGGTCATGTGTTCTTAATTCTTAATTCCTTTTTTTTTTTTTTTTTGGTCTTTTTGAGACAGGGTCTTGCTATGTAGTTTTAGGCTGGCCTTGAGCTCACTTTGTAGCCCAGGATGGTCCTGAACTCACAACGATCCTCCTGCCTCAGCCTCCCTAGTGCTGGGATTACAGGTGTGTGCCACCACGCCCGGCTTAATTCTTGAGGTTCTTTCATTTACCAAATGTATTGAAACTAACTTATTCTCTTATTTTCCCAATTTTCCAAAGGATGGCATGTACAAAAACAAATATTCCTGTCTAAATGTTTAATTAATGAGGCATTTCTCTTAAATATATGTTTACTTAGTATCATTCATGAAGCATTTGTACAAAATGCTTTTTAAATTCCTCCAACACTCTGGAGGAAAACAGTATTATTAATACTTCATAGGTCAGAGAACAAGGTAACAGTATGAGAAATTGCAGAGAGATAAGATTAAAACTCTTAGCAGGGTGTGGTGGTGCACGCCTGTAGTCCCAGCACTCAGGAGGCTGAGGCAGGAGGATCGTCGTGAGTTCGAGGCCAGCCTGGGCTACCAAGTAAGCTCAAGGCCAGCCTGAACTGCACAGCGAGACCCTGTCTCAAAAAGACAAAAAAAAAAGATTAAAACTCTTGTCCTCTGCCCTCCTACATTTTCCGTAAGATCAGCTTTCAAAGGACTCTGAGAAGCCCTTTGGGAGCCCGTGGCTGCAGGGAAACAGTGTTGTGTTTTAAGCAGTGTAGATATTTGTTTACTTTTGTATGTTGGATTTTTTTTTTTTTTTCCGGTACCAGGAATTGAACTCACGACCTTGTGCTTGCCAGGCAGGCGCTGTGCCGCTGAGCTAAATCCCCAGCCCCTGGATTTATGTTTAACTTTGCATCTTAAGAAAGAACTAAATTTATTTGGTAATATTAAATATTTATTACCATATTAATTTTTCTTTGTTATATATTTACCATGACGTGCAAAAGTACTCTGTTGTGAAAAAGTATCTATAAATATTTGGGTTTAAATATCAAACATCATATAAAAGCTATAAAGATTCTCATCACAGTCTCAGATTAAAAGAAACTAAGCTTCTTCCTTGATAGGATTCCTACATTTAGT
>NW_004955431.1:9268160-9269197 GCF_000276665.1 Chinchilla lanigera | reverse complement strand
TGTTGGTTCTTCCTATCCATGAGCAAGGGGTATCTTTCCATCATCTGAAATCCTCTTCAATCTCTTTTTTCAGAGTACTGGAATTTTCACTGTATAGATCTTTTGCTTCCTTTGTTAGATTGATTCCTAAGTATTTCTCTTTTTTGGATGTTATTGTGAAGGGTGTGTTTTCCCCAATTTCTCTTTCAGTGAGTTTATTATTTGGTTCACCACATACTCTTGCTTGTACAGTCCTGACAAGCAAAGATATCAGAGGAAAGAGCACCACCTCCTCTTGTCTAAGGTCCCTGTCATTAGGGACCATAACCCAATGACCTCTTCCTATATAGTGTTTGATGCATGTGGTCCACTCCTTTTTATAGTTTCTCCCTCCCTTAATTTCCATGTTATATATTACCTTTGGTCTACCTTTTCTAGTAATCTACCCTACTTCCCTGTAATGCCTTGTAAATTTTGACATTTTGTGACGTTTTCTGCTCATTCATTTTTATTACAAAGCATGCAAAAATGATTATATGTATATTATATATGTATAATGGATGATCAAACTACATGATGAATGTGTATTTTTAAAATTTTAAGGGGCTGGGGGTTTAGCTCAGTGGCAAAAGCGCCTGCCTGGCAAGCACAAGGTCGTGAGTTCGGTTCCCGGTACCGGAGAAAAACCAAAACCAAAAAAAAATAAAAAATAAAATAAAATAAAATAAAATTTTATTACACTGTAGGATACATTGTCATTGATCCCATTCAAAATACCCTCCCAATTGATTTCAAACACATTTATGCTGTCATTCTTGCCACTTTCTGAAACAGTTCTGGAGGTCCTCATTCATAAGTGTCTTTGGAAGCTCTGACAAAAAAGTTTTGATGAACAGTAATGCTGTCACACCATCTAACAGAAACAAGGTTTGTAAAAATCATTACAGTGTGTCTTCATCCTCCTTATTCACAAAATCTGGCACCTTGCAACTGCTGGATCTTCCTCAAAGTCAAAGTGACCATGAAAGTAAATGTTTTGAACCAGTTCATGCCACTGA
>NW_004955431.1:9262408-9265518 GCF_000276665.1 Chinchilla lanigera | reverse complement strand
GAGAGGAGAGGAGAGGAGAGGAGAGGAGAGGAGATGAAATAAATCACAGGATTCCAGGTAAACCCTGGTATCTGGAAGCAGTTTATGTTGAAGTAACTGAGCTAGAATAAGAGCAAGAGCTCAGTTTCTTTCCTTCTGGGTGGATCAAGCAGACAGAAAGTAACAACTGAACTAAAACCAACTATGCATCTTGGGAAAATGAAAAAGTATAGGAAACATATAGGCTGGGGGATAGGGGAGTAGGGAGGACAGTGCAGAAAACTGATGAGAAGGGAGAGGGGAACCTGGAAGAAGATAGGATATAGAGAAATTTATAAGAAAGTAAGAATATAGCCTCACAATTTATGATCGTTATAGGAGTGAGAAGGAAGGAGAATAGAACAGAAGTGATGATTTCCCGGTTCTATGTCAACAAAAAAGATAGGGAAGGTAGAGCAGTAGTGAGTTTGTAGGGTAACTTGATGAATTTACTTTTAGAAATGCTTCACTTGAGTGGCTGAGGAATATCCATGGAAATGTGTAGACCTGGAAGTAGGGGTTATGAGACTGGAATCTGAAGAAAAGCTCTGACTGAAAATATCGGAGCATCACCAGAATCTGTTGTACATTAGAACTAGAAGAGTAAAAGTAAAAACTAGACATTGAGGCATGGAAGATCTTGGAATTCTGGGAAATATCTTGAAGAGGCCACAATAGAAATGGCAAAAGAAGGCCCAAAAAATGAGATACAAGACAAAGCAATATTGTGGTATAAAGAAAAATAAGGTTTCAAGAAGAAATTCACATTCAGCAGAGAGAACCAGTAAGCAAAAGACTGCAAACCATTCTCTGATTTTAGGAATTGAAAGGTCACTGGGAAACTTTCTAAGGGCAGTTTGATAGATTGTAGGTGGATTGTTTAAAATTTTATTCAAGGAATTTTAATGAAAAATTCAAATGTTGATAAAATCCAGTGAGAAGAAGGGTATACCTAAGAAAATGGGCACTGGAATGGAAAGAAAGTAAAGATCAGAGTTAACATCAAAGAACATAAAACTAGAAGTGTTAACATGCCAAAATGTCTGTGTAGGGCCAGGAGGTGAATAAGATACAAGTTCCCATGTGGATACTATAGATAACAGGCCCAACTATTAAAACAGTAAGAGCACTGTGGTCACCTAGCCTAAGCTTTAAAAAAACAACACACAATGGCATGTAGGAATGGATAAAGTAACAGGAATTACAAAACTAGAAACCTGTTTGATGTATGATCCTGAACAACCTCCACCAGTAGCAGGTTGGAAATATCTTGACTTTGGGAGAATGACACACCTCCCACCAAGTCGAGAGAGAGAAAGGGAAATAGTACCTTGTAGAAAGCCTGAAGAGAATGTTCTGGGAGGACACTGAAGAAACACAGGTATGCCATAATATAGAATAGGATTCCAAAGTCAGGAGGATGGTGGAACTGGGTATGGAGGTGCATACTTGTAGTCTCAGCACTCTGGGATGCTGAAGCAGAAGTGATGGGTTTCTGGCCTCACTGTGATTCCTGCTGAGTTGCTATGGCATCCAGCCAATACCGCACTGGAGGTCATGTGCTATGGCGCTGAACCAGTATGGCTCTGAGCCAATATGGTGCCGAGCCAATATGGTGCTGGCCACTAGGGGTCATATGCTAAGACCCACCCTTCTTCCTCTGAGTCAAATTACAACTTCCTACTTCCTTTTTGGTAATACCCTATTTCCTTTTCCCATGCTCCTGCCCAATCCTGCCATGTCAGATGGTCCACCCCCTAATCCCTGCCTCCAGCCTGGGCCTATTTAACCTTTGACCCTAGGCCAGGCCCTCGGAAGGTTCCACTTCTCTCTTTCCTACTGTGATCTTCTCCTTGCCCACAATAAAGGCATTTTATTCTGCTTTACTTCTCTCTGCGCCAGAAAAACCTATCAGGAAGGATCCTAAATTGGAGCCCAGCCCAGGAAATTTAGCAATTTGCCAAGACCCTGTCTAGCAGGTTAATAATATCCCTTAGTTATTGTGGACTGATCAGGGCTGCAATCTCCCAAATGAGTGTACAGTGAAGGCTTAAATAAAAGGGACAAGTGGTATGATTTTTTTAGGTTCAAAACCCTCTAACAGAATTTAAGATTCTCTGTCTAGAACTTCTCTAGACAGCCCCATATTTATTTAGTCATCAAACAAAGGAGGGAAATACTGAAGAAAATGCAGGAATCTGGGCAGGACCTTGGGAGTCCCTTCAAGGATTTCTCCAAGTGATACATTATGTTAATTTGGAAGAACTATGTTATCTCCAGGAGGGCCTTTACCACAGGAGTGAGATACCCACAGTTACAGTCTTTATCTAGTTAATTAAGGTTGGAGCCAGGTGTAGCCTTGTCCTGTCCTTTCAGGCATCATGGCTTTACCTGCCATTAGAGGCCTCATTCAGGACCAGTGACTCATAGAGGTTCACTTACTATAAGTCTGCTGACCATTTCCAGACAAGGGGATGAGGTCTTAGACAGATGCACAAGTAAACATGAAAAGCCAATTGGTTAATTTTAAATCCTACTCAGAGCCACTTCATAGTGGTCTCCAACACCTGTCTGAAAATTTTTTAAAAAAATTATAAGCCTGGGGATATATAGCTCAACACAAAGGCCCTAGGATTAATCTCCCATGCCACAAAAAGAAAATCATTGGTCAGAAATCTATGGGGTATGAATGACAGAAACGTAGTTGAAACAAAAATAGATTTTATTGGCTCACAAAGCTGAAGCAAGAGGCATAGCTAGCAAGCAGACTCTAGGACTTCAGACAATGCTACTTGGGCTCTATTTCTGTCTCTCCATTTTTGCTTTCTTCTGTGTGCATTTTCATCTCTAGATAAGATTCTTTATCCCCCAAATGGTCACCACCTACTGTTTTTTTACTTTAAAGAGAATTAAAAGACAATAAATATAATAGAGAATTTGAAAACAAGATGATAGGAAATTAACAATGGTTGTTATATTGCATATTATTATCTTCAAAGTAGTTGTTCAGATTATCAGATATAGGCAAGCAAAATTGATCAAATATTTTAGCACTAACTGTTCCTTTCAATAAACCAATAGAAATTAGTAGT
>NW_004955431.1:9251699-9260418 GCF_000276665.1 Chinchilla lanigera | reverse complement strand
TGTGATCATCCTTTCTCATATATACAGATATGTCTACATATATATGTATACTCATATATGTCAATGGTTCTACTAGAATTTAACTTACATAAAATTAAGGCCCTTCTTTTTCCGTAGACAGTTATTGATTCTTCAGGCAAATATATAGTCATACAACTACAACTACAACAAAGATATGAAACATTTCTACCCCCCAACTTTTCATACCCCTTTGAGTACTACCCTCTCCCTCTACATCTGGTGCCAGACAGCCACTATTCTTTCCATTACTACTGTTTTGCTGGTTCTAGAATAAAAATATAATCATGTGATTTATAGGTTTTACACATATACAGCAATATAATATATAAAATTTTGTGTCTGGTTTCTTAACACATTTTGAGATTCATTCGTGTCATGACATGTATTTATAGCTCATGTCTTTCTACTGCTAAATATTATTCCTTTGTGTGGATATACTAGCTTATCCACTCAGAAACTGATAAACATTCAGGTTGTTATAAGTTTGGGGCAAGAAAGAATTGTGGCAATATGAACACCCTTCTACAAGTTTTCATTCTTTTTCTATAAGCATGCAGGAGTAAATTGCTGAGTTGTTGGTAAGCATATGTTTAACTATGTAGAGCAATTACAAACTTTTTCAATGTACCTGCACCATCTTTCGTTCCCACCATGAAAGAGTGCACAGGCAGGTTGCTTCACATCCTTGCCAATCCTGTTACTCTCTGTCTCCTTAACTTTGTCGGTCTTAATGGGTATGAGTGGTATGTTCTTGTAGTTTTAATTTGCATTTCTTTGATGAAAGGTGGTGCTGAGTGGGCATAGTGACCATTCATATATCTATTGAAGTATCTGTTCAAATATTTTACCCACTTCTAATTTAGCTGTCAGTCTTAGTATTCAGTGGAAGAGATCCTTATATATTCTTTATACAAGTTTTTTGTCAAAAATATCCTTCATCATTGATAAAAGTTAAGTTATATGATGATATATTTGTCATTTTTTTTCTTTTCTTTTTTTTTTTCTGGTACCGGGAATCGAACTCATGACCTCATGCTTGCCAGGTAGGCACTGTGCTGCTGAGCTAAATCCCCAGCCCCCTGTCATTTATTATTGTACCCTTAATGTCTACTGGTGCAGGACTTGGGATACAGCAGCTATTCAAAAATACTGTTAATAAGTGAATTAATGAATGAATTCCTAAATGTGCCCAGTACTTTACAATGGAATGTCCAAGACAGATATAAGAACCATTATAAAAGGCTTCAGATTATATCTATCATCTATTCTTAATTCTAGAGTAAGATGTTTTCTGACCAGTAAAATATTCAGCAAAATCAGCAGAGCATCTTCTAAGACAATCTCTAGCCTAAACCTCCAACCCCAAAACCTACTCTCTTTCCTAACACTTTAAGCCAAAGCAGGGAATGAGGGATCATTATGATTTATATCTAGATGTCTCCCAAGAGCCTCATGCACTCACAGGTGGGGCTTATGGAAGATGAGTGAATTATTGGACCTTACAGCTGACTTGTTGTTAGAATGTGAGACCTGGTCAGAGAGACACGTTACTGGAGATATGGCTTGGAAAGGTTTATCTCCCTTTCCAGTTCCTCCTTTTTCTCTCACTCTGCTTCCCAGTTGCCATGCCATGAACAATTTTTCCTCTGTCAGGCTGCCCTGCCCTGGAGATAGCCAACTGGATTGAAACTTCTACAAACTGTGAGCCAGATAAATTTTCTCTCCTTTAAGCCTTGGGTGTCAGGTATTTTATCCCAAAGACAAAAGAAGTAATTAAGATAGAATTTTGTTACCAGAGAAGTGGGGTTGTAGCTGTGAACACTCCCTGACTATGTTGTTCAGAAGCCTTCAGAACTGATTCACAGGAGAAATTTGGAAGGCTTTGGAGATGCCAGCTGAAGAGGCAGCCATGGAATTCTGTGAGCTGAGCCTGATGGGAGGTTCTGGTTAGAACTCAGAAGAAGAGAATGCTGATAAAAAGACAGACAGGAAAGATTGGACCCAGGAATCTCTGTTGGGAACAATGATTCCACTTGTAGTTGGACTCTAAGCTACTTATATTATGCTCTGGCAGAAAATTTGTCTACATTTTGCTCATGTCCTAAGACTGTGTGGGAGAGTGATATTAAGAGCAGCTCACTAACTAATCTGGCTGAGAAAATTTCAAGGCATCCCAAGACTGAGGCTGTAGCAGAGCTACTGATCGGGGCTTTTAGTCAATTCTGTATTGAGAATCAAGAGAAAATGGCATTGCTGAATGATTTTAAAAGTTTGAGTTTTGCCAAAAAGGAACCTCTGCAAAGTTGGAGCCGAGGGGAAATTGGTTGCTGAAAAGATTAGGATTAAAAAGAAGCCAAATTCTTTGAGTCAAAACAATAGAAAAAATGCCTTGAGAACATGAGAGAACATGGGACCCAAAAGGCCCCACCCTTTGCAGGCTGAAAATTGCAAATATGAAAAGCTATGTTCCCAGGATTTGGTTCATAGTGCTCAGTCATCCAGGCAGGTAGACATGCTTACTCCAAAGACATAAGAAAGCCTGGCTACTGTTCAAGGTAGCAGCAGACCGTGGCATTGTCCACACTGTGATGGTTTTACAGGCATGCAGAATGTAAGAGTTGTGGAGTTGGAGAGATTTCCACCCAGATTTCAGAAGAACGCATAAGAGGCCAGTCAGTGTGTCCCTGTGTGGGCAGTGTGTAAAGCTGTGAGAATGAAAGCAAACGTACAGTGGAGACACCAGAAGGGTTGAGAGGCATAGAACATGGAGCATCTAAGGGACATAGTAAGAACTGAGCAAAGCCATCCCAAGAGAGAAGCCAGAAGAGCTTCAGCCAGCAGCACCACTACCAGGATAAGAACACCCAAGTACTTTGGAGTTCATAGCTAGTCACAACCCCAGCTGCTGGTCATGGAACGATAGGATTTAATGTTTGCCCTGCTAGGTTTCAGTCTTGCTTTGCTCCCAACTCTTTTTATCCCCCATTTCTCCCTTCTGGAATGGAAATGTTTACCTTCTGCCTTTGTATGTCAGCAGTGTTTAACTCTGATTTTTTTACAGGGACTCTCAGCTAAGAATTTGCCTCAAATTTCATAGGAGTCTTTGGACTTGGAATTTTCAGCAATGTGGAACTGTTAAGGATATGATAATTCTTGTAGGATGAATAGATGTATTTTGCATAAAAGATGAGTCTTTGGAGACTAGGCATGGAATGTTATCCTTTATATCTAGGTGTCCCCCAAGACCTTCATGTACTTATAGCTGGGGCTTTTGGAAGGTGATTAGGTTATGGTGGCTTATACCTGACTTGCTATTAGGAGGCAGGGCCTAGTGAGAAGAGGTAGGTCACTGAGGACATGGCCTCAAGGGGTTTATTTCCCTTCCAACTTCTGCCTTTGCTTTCTCTCAGCCACCATGCCATGAGAAGCTTTTCCTCTACCATGTCCCTGTGCCTTGATGTCTTGCCTTAGAGCCAACCAACTATGGCCAAAGCCTCTATAAACTGTGAACCAAAATAAACATTTTCTTCTTTAAGATTCAGTTGTCAATATTTTGTTCCATCAGTGAGGGAAGTAACTAAGACAAGGACTAATGCAACTACTGGCAGCTTGCCTCAGGGTTCTGTCCTGGGTTTAGTTGCCTCAGGAAAGTTGATGTAGACAGTGGCTCCCAAACTTGAGCATTCATAGCAATTCTCCAGAGAGCTTATTAGGAGCCATGCCTTGTTCACTGGTTCTCTAGAGAATTCACAATTTTGGCAAGCTCTGAGGTGAGGTAGCTGCTGTTGATCCAGGGACCACACTTTGAGATTCAATGTTATAGGCAAGTGTTTGACATGTAAAAACTCTAGAATGTTCTCTATTTCACATTCTGATATACTGAAAGTAGCACAGGAAAGTGACCCATTTTAGTTCCTCATATCAACAGAGATAAATGCTGGCCAGGCACCAGGAATTGTATATGTCACCCTAAACACCAGATTTAATGTATAGATTTAATTGGGAATATCTATTAACACCTAAGATATTGGGAATATCTATTAACACTTAGAAACACTCCACATAATCTCTTAGCAAACACCACACTAGTAAATATTTCTTAAACTACATATAAATTTAAAATAAGCAAATGGGCCTAAAAATCTTTCTAGGACTGAAAACTCAAGTTAGGAATGTTTCTCCAGAAACAATTATTTACAGGAAAAGTTGTAAATTTGGCTTGAGATCTGCTTAGAGTTCTCAACAAACTATAAGGAAGCTATAATTTATGAGTAAGGATCAGCAATAACAACAAACATTGAAATTAGACCCCTAACAATTTCAGCCAAAGGAATTATCAGTTTTGAAACAGATATTTAAGGAGATCAAAGATGAAACTGAAAACATGAGGAAGGAACAAGACACTACAAAAAACAAGAAAAGTTCCAAAGAACCATGCAGAACGTCTAGATATAAAATTGCAGACATTAAATTTCAAATGCTTACTAAAATGGAATATTAAAGTATATAGAACTTAGTAAAATAGAATATTAAGGTATACAAAGGATGTAGAAAAGAGTGCACAGACCTAAAAGAAGAAAAATTTAAAAAATAATCCAGAAAGCAACACAGAAAAACAAAGAACTGAGTATCAAAAAAGTTGACAAAAGCAGGAAAATTAAAATAATTTACATATCATTGAAATTAGGAATGAATAAAAGAGAGAGGATAGAGAAAAGGAGCTTTTTTATCTCTCACTTAGTAATACTAACTTATTACTAAAAAACTTTTTTTTTCTTTTTGAGACAAGGTCTCACTGTGTAGTTCAGACTGGCCTTGAGCTCACTTTGTAGCTCAGGCTGGTCTCAAACTTGCAATGATCCTCCTGCCTCAGCCTCCTAAGTGCTGAGATTACAGCTATGCACCACCACACCCAGTTTAAAAATGCTTATTAAATGCAAAGTCATTAAACACAAAATACTTTGTTAAGACTGTGGGAAAATTACAATGCAGTCCATCTTAATGCAAGATATCCAAGCAATTTTCACATGATAAATTTCCCTTGATCAGTGGAAACAAGTTTACTTACCTAATAAATTGTAAACACAAGGTGGTGTGTTTATAAAGGTTAATGTACTGGAAGTTTATTGTATTAAGAGAAGACTTCTAAGTGGTGGTGTTAGGGGAAATTGTAAAAAAAGTCATGCTCTAGATGATGGATTATTCTTTCTGCATCATTTTCTTGGCCTTTGGAAGAGATCGTGATTATCTTGCACTCAAAATACCACAGAAAAACACATTTAAAGAATAATTAAGGACAAATATTGTAGTGCCTCAAATACTGTCAATATGGTACATGTAAGTAGAGAGTCAGAGTGAAAAGATAATTATTTACAAATGAACAAGAGATACATTGAAAACTGATATGCCATTAGCAATAATGGATTTCAAATAACAATGCCATAATATTTTAAGTTCTGCTAATTGCTACTCTAAAAATATATTCAGGAAAGTTTGTGTTTAGCTCCCCAACAAATGGCACTGACACTCCCAGATGTATGCATCTTTTAAGAACAGCAATGCATGATTCCAGGACTTCTGGAAAGATGGCAGACCCTTAAACAGCAACAAATCAACCTCTTTGACATTCAGAATTCAGAAACTGGAATATAATAACTTGAGGAAGAAAAAAAAGGGAGATGGATTCCCAGGACCCAGGAAAGGTCTGAAGGGGAAATTGGAGCCTGCAGAGAAAGTGAAGGATTCAGTGCAGAGAAAGATGACAAAATGAGCGTTATCAGCTTGCAGTGTGAGAGAGGAGGCTCGAATCTACAGAGGCACAATGAGAGCAGATGACTTCTGAGGCCTCCAGGGAGAAACGTACCAGTGGAATGGAGCAGTGGATACTATGAGCTACCACAGCTGATGAGTAACTCCAGTCCAAGCATCTGCTGTGCCCCCTTGAGATGGTCCTTGACCAGATTCCATTTCAGTTGAGGGGACAACTAAACATTGGACTCAAGTAGCCATGGGTTGGCTTCATCTCAGGGTTCCCAATTACAGGTTTAGAGAAGATAACCAGGATCAGGGAGCTGAGGTCAAGACCCAAAAACACCTGAAGTATTGTAGGCTAAACAACTTGGGACCCAACTCCACAACCAGAGGCCAGGATCAGCTTAAACTTGTGTGGAGTTGAAAGCACCAGAATTGGCACGTGCCCTATTCCTACTGCAGGGGTGCTAGGATCATCCAGCATGGCTATGGACTCTTTCTGCCTTCTTTATTTACTAGTGACAGCAAAAATACAGCCTGAATTGGACCCTACAAGAAAGCTATAGACCACAGAATACAGCCACAATCTTGAAATCATAGAGAAATCTCTTTGTTGTTTCTTTGCTTTTGTTTTCTCTTCTCAACTGTTTTTGTTTATTCATGAGTGGGACTTTTTTTAGGTTTGTTTTGTTCTTGTTCTGTCTTTCTTTCTTTTTTTCTTTCTCTCTTTCTTTCTTTCTTTCTTTCTTCCTTCCTTCCTTCCTTCCTTCCTTCCTTCCTTCCTTCCTTCCCTCCTTCCATCCTCCCTTCCTTCCTTTTGTACAGGGAATCAAACTCACAATCTCACACTTTCCTGGCAGGCTCTGCACTGCTGAGCTGTATCCCTGTCCCTTTCCTTCATTCTTGACTGCTTGTCTTCTTCATCAGTTTCCCAAAGCTTGTGTAATTTTCCTTTGTTCTTCAGGAGATAAAATTTAAAAGGAATAAGAGGAAAACATAGAGAAATAAGAAAGGAGAGAGAGATTAGAAGCAAGACTGCCTGGCAAGTGTGAGGTATACCCAACAGAATCAATCAATGTGAAGATAAATTATCAGACATAAGACAGGTTTGTGGTTAGTGATCATCAAATGAAACTCTTCTTAAAAATATCAAGGGACCATGAAATATCAATCCAACAGTTGCTAGGTGATGAAAAGAAGAATAACATAAGATTAATTGGAATCAATGAAAAAAATCAGAAGATAGCACAAAGGACACAAATCCCTTTCACAGAAGAAATAATAGAAAATTGCCCCAGCATGAAAAAAGAATTTGACATACAAATAAGTGAGGCATACAGGTCTCTATGAGCAGAAAAAAGCTACACCAAAATATATAATTGTCAAAATTCCAGAAATTCAATACGAGAACAGAATATTAAAAGCTGTTACAGGAAAAAAACAAATCACCTATAAAGGAAAATCCATCAGAATCATAGCAGACTTCTGAACACAAACGTTTAAGTCAAAGAGAGCTTGGAGTGAACTATTTAAAGCCCTAAAAGAAAATAAACTCCAACCCAGGTTGATATACCCCCACAAAACTATCTCTGAAAAGTAAATAAGAACCAAAATGTACAACAGATATTGTAAAATGGGAAGAAATTGTTCAATAGGAAAGACAAACTGGGATGGAGAAAGGAGAAAAGAAGGAAAGGAAAAGCAAAAAAAAATAGCTATAGTACTAATTTCTCTTAGTTCACTGAAAAGAAAGATTTGTGCTAGTATAGTTTGGACAATTAAATGCCTATAACTTATACTCTGAGTAACTAATTTAAAGATAACAATCATGCAATGTATTAACCATTGTTACCCTCTTATTATCTTGTTTTGAAATTTTGTTTTATTATCTCTTTAAAGTAAAATAAAATAAACTATCTTTCAAAGTTGATGGAGAAATAAAATACTTCCATTATAAAGAAAACCTGAAGAAATTCATGACCACCAAACCAGAACTCAAAAAAGTTCTGGAAGATATTCTAGAGAAAAACAATGAAGAAAACAAATCCATGAACCATGAAAGAATGAATCCACCAGATAAGGCAAACCAATAAACAGAGGGTAAAGAAAGGGAACCAACAACAGGAAAACAGTATGACAAAAATAAGTCAATAGATATTAATTATAACCATCAATGTAAATGGTCTCAATTCACCAATCAAATGAAACAGATCAGCAGAATGGATCAAGAAACAAGATCCAATAATATGCTGCATACAAGAAACACATTTAACTCAAAAATAAATTTACAGACTGAAAGTTAAAAAACAGAAAACAATACTCCATGCAACAAGAACCTAGAAAAAGCAAGGGTAGCTATTCTATTTGCAGACAAAGTAGATTTCAAGCCAACATTGATCAGAAGAGACGAAGAAAGTCACTACATCTGTGTTAAGAGAACAATCCAAAAGGAAGAGATAACAATCATAAATACATATTTGCAAAAAATACCACCACATCCAACTATATAAAATAATCACTCATGGATATAAAAAAAATCAGAGAAGCACTAATACAATCTAATGAGGAATCTCAATACCCCACTTTCAACAAAGAAATATCAGAACTGAACCAAACCTTTGAAGAATTGGACTTAGTAGATGTCTACAGAGTGCTCCACCCCACAACAACAGAATGCATGTTCTTCTCAGCTGGACATAGGACTTTCTCCAGGATGGACCACCTACTAGCTCATAGAATATGCCTAAGTAAATACAAAGGAATTGAAATTATCTCATAATATTATCAGACCATAGTACAATGAAACTGGAAATCAATGGTGAAAGAAACCACAAGAACTTCAAAAACACATGGAAATTAAATGACACCCTTCTGAACAACCAATGGGTCACAGATGAAATTAAAGAAGAAATTAGATAGCTTCTAAAGCTATATGAGAGCCGCCCGC
>NW_004955431.1:9244179-9245598 GCF_000276665.1 Chinchilla lanigera | reverse complement strand
GTCTATATCTGTTTTCATGAGAAGCCACTTTGAAGATATCAATATGTAATACAACCACCACTGTTAATTCCCTACCACTTTGTTTGTAACTCTGTCTTGTCTGTATTGTGCTTGTGATATGTTGTAAAATGTTGTATGTCTGTTAATGTTTCCCTCCTTTTATCTTTAAAAAAATAAATAAATAAAGCTATATGATAATGCCAGTACAACATATTGGAACTTAATGGGAATCAATGAAGGCAACTCTAAGAGAGAAATTTAAAGCAGTGAATTCCCATATCAGAAAAACAGAGTAAACTTAAACAAATAACCTAATGTTGAACCTCAAGCTTCTAGAAAAAGAAGAGTAATTTAAATCCAAAGAGTGTAAAGGGAGGAAATTATAAAAAACAAAAATTAATGCAATGGGCATAAAATGATATTAAGAATCAAAGAATTAAATAGCTGGTTCTTTGAAGGATTAGATAAAATATGCCTTAGATAAAACAAAACTACCCCTTAGACCAAGTTATCACCCCAAAAAGGAAAGAACCAAATCCATGCTATTAAGAATGAAAAAGGTGAAATAGCAATGTATCCTGCAGAAATCCAGATCATCAATACCTACTCCAAGGACCTGTATTCTAATAAGATGGAAAACACAGTAGAAATGGACAGATTCCTAGCTATTTATGAATTACCAAAGCTAAATCAAGAAGATATAAATATTCTAAATAACCTGGTATCAGTCAATGAAATTTAAGAAGTAATTTAAAAACTATCAACAAAGAAAAGCCCAAGTTCTGATGGATTCACTGTTGAATTCTACAAGAACTTTAGTGAAGATTCAATGGCACTACTCCTCAAACTCTTTAATGAAATTAAAAGGGAAGCAATATTCCCATACTCATTCCTAGAAGCAACCATTACCCTGTTTTCAAACCCGGGGAGGGTTTCTTCCAAAAAGGGGACTTTTGGGCCATTTTTTTTATTAACCTTGGTTGAAAACTCCTCAGTCAGATAGTGGCAAACAATATGCTGCACATCATCAAGAAAATTAAGTACCATGACCAAGTAGGATTCATCTTAGGGATGCAGCGATGGTTCAACAGACACAAATCAACAAAGGTAACACAACACAGTAACAGAACCAAGGACAAAAAACACATAATCATTTCAACAAATGCATGAAAAGCATTTGATGAACTTCATCACCCTTTTATTATAAAAACCATACAGAAAATTGGAAGAGATTTTTATCTCTTTCTGATAAAAGCCATCTTTGCCAACTCACAGCCAACATCATACTAAATGGTTAAAAACAGAAAGCCTTCACTCTAAAACCAGGAACAAGACAAGGGTGAGCACTATCACCATTCCTCTTCAACATAGTTCTGGAAACATTAGCCAGAGCAATTTTTTATTTTAATGAGACAAAAA
>NW_004955431.1:9236701-9243494 GCF_000276665.1 Chinchilla lanigera | reverse complement strand
AAATTAAGAAAATAAAATATTTCACAATAGTATCAAGAGAAATTAAATACTTAGGACTCAATCAAATGAAGAAAGTGAAAAACCTTTACATTAAAAACTACAGAACTCTGAAAAAGGAGATCAAAAAGGATATCAGAAAATGGAATGATATCACTTATTTTTGGATAGGCAGTACAAATATAGTGAAAATGGCCATACTTCCAAAGGTTTTATACAGATTTAATGCAATTTCAACCAAAATATCAAATTGCATATCTTACTGAATCAGAGAAAATAATCTCAAAGTTCATTTGGAGCTGGAAGAAGGCTAGAATAGCAAGAGAAATTCTGGGCATCACAATCCCTGACTTGAAACTATACTATGAAGCTGCCATGATAAAAACAGTATGATATTGACAACAAAAAAGCAGACACAAGGCTCAGTGGAACAGAAGATGCAGAAACAACTTCAAACACACTCAGCCATGTTATCTTTGACAAAGTATCCAAACACCTTCACTGGAAGAAACAGTCTCATTAATAAAAGGTGCTAGGAAAATTGGCTTTCCATATGCTAAAGATTAAAATTGAACCCATATCTTTCACCATGCATGAAACCAAAATCAAAATGGATTACATTTTGATAATCAAGATGAATTATCTAAATATTAAAATAGAAACAGTCTGCTGGAAGGTAGAATAGGTAAAACTCTCAAAGACACAGGTGTAGGCAAAGACTATAAACAAAACCCTGATCTCATAGGAAATATTACAAGAAATCAACAACTGGGGTCACATCATTTTAAAATGCTTTTGCACACCAAAAGAAACCACCAAGAGAGTGAATAGAAAACTAACAAAGAAAGAAAAATTTTACCTGTTATTCCTCAAACAAAGGTCTAATATCTAGAATATGTAAAGAACTGAAAAAAAACAGATCCCCCAAATTTAAACAGCCAATCCAAAACTGGACATATGAAATAATAGACACTTCTCAGATGAAGTACAGAGAACAAATAAATATGTGAAAAAATGTTTAATGTTACTGATCATTTGAGCAGTGCAAATTAAAACAATGCTGAGATTCCACCTCACTCCAGAAAGAATGGTTATCATCAAAAATCAACCATAACAAATGCCAGCAAGGCTGTGGAGAAAAAGAAACCCTTCTCTACTGTTGGTGGAAGAGTAAATTGGTATAATCAATATGGAAATCAGTGTGGAGATTCCTCAAAAACTAAAGCTAGAGGTTCTACTCCTCCTGGCTATTCCAATTCTTGGTACTTTCCCAAAAAGAGTTAAAGCATCATACCACAGCAACGTAGGCACACTCATATCTACAGCAGCATGGTTTTTAATAGCTAAGTCTTGGTAACAGCCCAATGCTCATCAAGGGATGAATGCATAATGAATATTTGGTTTTCATATACAATGCAGTATTATACTGCCATAAAAAAGATAAACATGAGACAGTTTTAGATCAACAGATACACCTTGAAAACATAATTTTAAGCAAAATAAATCCAACACATATGTTTACATATAATACTATTATTTCTCTTATTTGAGAAATACAAAATGTAAATAAGAACCACAATGGATGGTGGATACTTGGAAGTAGGAAGAAAATGTTCAAATGGAAAGGAGAACAAGGGAGGGAGAAGAAAAGAAAGGAAAAGGAAAAAAAGAGACTAGAAGGGAGAAGTGAAAAACCTTTTGTAAATGGGGTGGGGAAGAAGGGTTGAAGAGGGGATGGGAATAGAGGAAAAAAGAAGGATCAAGATATATTAGGTACAGGTACAAATTCTCTATTATGAATGTGGTTATTATTTATATCAAAAGTGTACCGGTAAAATTAATTTTTAAAAAGAGAATGGCAATGAAACAAAAGACATTTTTAGACAATCAACCAATAAGAAAAATAAACTCACTCTCACTAAAGGACATACTTCAGAAAGAAAGAAAATGAGATATAAGACAGAATAGTTTGAGAAATATTTGGATTTTTTAATTTACTTGTATACTTTTTCCAACAGGATCGTGTATATGAATTAGTATATAGAGAATCCCCAACTTACAAACAGGTTCCATCTGGGAGAACATTTGTAAGTTGGACGTAGCCATAAGTCTGACAAAGTGAGTCAGACTATAAACGTTTGACACAAATATACAATGTAAAGCATTAAAAAAACAAACACAAAAAAATACCATAAATAAACTATTTTTACTTTTACAGTTACCTTCAAATGGTGGTGCAGCACTGTAAAGCTGGCAGAGAGGGAATTGTATGGAGTGAAACAACAAGACGAATGCTATGAACAGGAGGAGGGAAGGCAGGTGGGAGATGGTGGAAGACAAAGATCATCAGCAGTAGGAGACGGAGGGCAAGATGGAATTTCACTCCCACCTGATGTTGAACACACGGGATTTTTGGTGCATTCAACTGTCTGCCCTCTTGAGAAAATGATCCAGTGATGTCTGAGTAGTGTCTCTTTTGTTCTCATCACAATGACTCTAGCACTGGGTGACATTCTGAACAGCTGCTGCAACTTCTGTGTATCATTCTACATTGGACCTCAAAAACTAACAATGCCTCAAAAACTAACAGTGCCACTTCAAGTAAAGGAAAACCCCTTGCCATTTCCTGTGTTGTGAATCTCTTTGTTTCTTCAATTACATCTTCCTCCTGGCTTTCTTCACCTTTTGCCTGGGCCTCTAATTCCATCAGATCCTCACTAGTAAGCTACTTGTGTTGCACAGCAAGTTCAGTGAAGTCGTCCTCTTGCAGGGATTCTTGCTAAGGGTCACTAAGTCGTTGAAGACCTCTTTGGAGCCTTCATCCATCTTCTCAAGTCCATGAGCTTTGTGAACAAACTGCAGGCAAAAGTTCTTCCAAACCCCATTCACGATGACAGTCTCAAGCAAAGCTGAGGTCTGTTATGGCCTTGTAGATGTTAGAGGCCTTGTAAAAGTGTCTCACTGTTGCTTATATTTCATCAGTCATCTTCAGTGCCTGATGAAAAGTGTGGCATAAATAGTATTATTGAAAGTTGCAATAACTCCTCGGTCCATAGGCTGGATGAGCACCGTAGTATTCAGTGGCAGATGCACTTTGACTTTGGAATGAAAACCATCCATAAATTGGGGGTGACTTGGTACATTACCAAGCAACAAAAGAATGTTGAGTGGGATGTCTTCCTCCAAACCATATTTCTCTATATCTGAGATAAAATGGTGGGAAAAATAGCCCTGGAAAATGGCCTGGGTAACCCAGCCTTCGGAGTTACTCTTCCACACAACAGATAGAGCCCTTGGCCATGTTTTCGATGGCTCTTGGGTTCTGTGAATGGTAAACTCAGAGAGGCTTTAGTTTCATCAACTTTTCCTCTTTACCAGTGTAGCTTCATTCTGGCATTCACTCCCAGTTCAGTCCTGTCCCATCAACGATAAAAACCTGTTAGGTTAAATAAGCACCTTCATCAATAGTTTCTCAAAGTGGTGCTGGAAATTCTTGGGCAGCTATGGTATCTGCACTCACAGCCTTACCACTGACTTTTTTATGTTTTGAAGGTTGGCTCTAGCCGTGCATCTGTTAAATCACTTATGGCTGGCAGGAAGAGATGCACCCTCTTCATCTCGTTTTTTTCTTCAAGTCTTTAAACAGGTGTTCAGCTTTTGCTTGAATAAGGATTAAGCTGAGGGGGACTCAGTGCTGATGGTTATCCTCATCCACACCCTGAGAGGTTTCTCCATCTCCTCTATCACTTTATCATGCTTTTTGGATATTATTGTTGATTTCACAGGCACTTCAGGCTTCACACGCTCCGTGATCTTGTCCTGTTCTTTAGAATTGCGCCCATGGTTGAATGATCCACGGTCCAATCTCTTAATTATTTTCACTTTTGTTTCCATGGTTACTGTTTTGAACTTCCTAGCCATCCTCTGCTCATGACCACTGCTTTTCCTCTTACTTCTGGCCATCCTGGGCTCTGACTGGACACTGTGCTACTGTACTACTGTACACTATCGCACTATACAGTGATTACACAGCAGCACAGTTGTGACAATGTCCTGTAAACACATGAAGTCCATTCATATCTGTGAAGGTTTGCAACTCAAAGGTTCGTATGTTGGGAACTTACTGCAGTACTTCACATCCTTGTTTTGCAATTAGGAACGTAATATACATACTCATCTTTACCTTGTTTACTTGTTTACTTTAACATTGTAGCCTGGCAATATGTGAACAGTTTAGTTTGAGAGTCATTGCTGCAATATTTAAATATCTTATGCAATTCAGATCCCATGATATTGGCCAAGATACCTACGGTTCTCAGGTTTTGGAGCAAAAATTTTGGCACACAGCTGCTTCAGTTGTCTTCTCTTTTATTCCACAAGTGCAAAGAAAGCCTAGCAGTCTTGAGAACAGCCCAGTCTCTCAACACACAAGGCACTCGCTCTCAGGATCATGTCAGAGCCCCCGTGTGGATATGCTGTGTTAGGCTTTCTTAACCCCTTCAAGAACTACAGACTGCTTCAGATCTATTGGTAGCAATTTATAATTATAGAAGGGTCTAGGAGATGGATACATTATCTATTAATGATGCAAATTGAATAAAAATGCTTAGCCCTTTAAAGATGAAAAAAGTGGTGGGTAGATAAGATAGAGCTAAGTTTTTTAGAGTCCCTTTCCTACCTAGTCCCGTGTAGCATGGAACAAGAAATATTCTCCTGGAGGTCGCCAAGAGAGAAGTGAATTAGTGTCCCTCTTCTTATGCACAAAAGTTTGAGCACAGCATTAGTGCTATAACATTTCAGGCACATTATATCACTCAGCTGGTGGGGCAGCAGGCAGGCCCACAGTTATCCAGCTCCTACTGAATCCTTTCATTTCTCCAACTTCTGAGTGAGAAGCTCTACAGTACAGGGCACTGACACCTCCCGCAGACACCCCATCACTAGGGTCAGAGGTTTAAAATTGGGAGAGACCGTGCGTGTTCCAGTCCTTCCTTGTGGGCTCCAGCTCTGCCTTCCAGGCTTCAGTCCACACACATTTTCTATTCCCAGCTGCTTCCAGTATCATGGGAGAGTAGCCACAGACTGTGAACAAGTGGTCTTGGATGTGTTCCAACAGTCTTCTCCTACAAAACTCGACAGCAGGCGAAATGGCCAGGCAGGGTCAATGTTTGCTGACCCTTTACCTGAAAGCTTAACTGTGGCTGGAGTGTCTGTGGCTTTTGGCAGGAGACTGCAGTTTCTTAGCTCTCTGGCTTCAGCATCTCTGCATTGTGTGGCTGGCTCCCCCTAGAATAAGTCAACCAAGACAGAAAGAGACAGAAGTTGCAATAACTTTCCCAGCCAAGTCCCCAAAGTCTCAATAATCACTTCAACTGGATTCTACTGCTCACTCAGATCAAGACTGACACACTGGAGGCAAGGATCACATGGTGGGCTATCTTGAAGGCTATTGTTAGTTCCTTAAATAATACCCCTGTAGATTTTGTTTCTCTTACCAAACTTTGATTGATATAGAAGATATAAGAATGTAAACTTTTATGTTCCAAAAAATAAAAGAAAGCAGGAGAGAAAGAAA
Source organism: Chinchilla lanigera (assembly GCF_000276665.1). Taxonomy (NCBI): domain Eukaryota; kingdom Metazoa; phylum Chordata; class Mammalia; order Rodentia; family Chinchillidae; genus Chinchilla; species Chinchilla lanigera. The sequence continues at coordinate 9,237,922 of NW_004955431.1, read as the reverse complement.
GGAAGAAAGGAAGAAAGGAAGAAAGGAAGAAAGGAAGAAAGGAAGAAAGGAAGAAAGGAAGAAAGGAAGAAAGGAAGAAAGAAAGAAAGAAAGAAAGAAAGAAAGAAAGAAAGAAAGAAAGAAAGAAAGAAAGAAAGAAAGAAAGAAGAAAGAAAGAAAGAAAGAAAGAAAGAAAGAAAGAAAGAAAGAAAGAAAAGAAAGAAAAGAAAGAAAGAGCAAGCAGTCATTTGGAAAGATGCTTCATTACAGTCCAAGGCAATTCTAAATTAATTCCAAATGCTCATACTAGATACTTACATTTTAAAACACTTTTTTCAAGAATATTTATAAATTCCTGCAAATATCCAACTCAAGAAAAGAAAAATATCTTTCCATAAATGGGACCAAAATTTAGTTGCTTCCTTGGACTTTTCAACACTTCTCAAAAATAATGGAGAATTTGTGAAGATGAGGGTAGGGATGGAATGTAATCAAGAATTCCATTTCTAATGGAAGAGGTGCTCATGTGTTCACAGTAGACAAAGACTTAGAAAGAAAACCAACAGTGGATACTTGATTGACTGAAGGAATTCAAAATTAAGAATTAAAATAAAATAAAACCCAAATCAATTAAGTACACAGACTTACAAATAACTGCTACAAATATAATTGCAAAATTAAATATAAAAACTATGACATGCCTGTAATCCCAGCTACTGCACAGGCTGAGGCAGGGGGATCACAGGTTTGAGATCAGTCCAGACAACTTAGCGAGAATTTGTTCAAAAAAAAAAGTATGTTGGTACATGTCTGTAATCCCAGCACTTTGGAGGCTGAGGTAGGATTGCTATGAGTATAAAGCTAGCCTGGGTCTCATAGTGAGTTCAAGGCCAGCTTAAACTATATATGAAGACTCTCAAAAAAATGAAACTAAAACAAATAAAAGGGCTGGAGAAGTAGCTCAGTGAGAAGGCCCTGGGTTCCATTCCCAGTACTGACAAAAAGGAAACAAGAGCTAAGAGGATGAATAATTATATGCACATAAGATAGGTCTGCTCTTCCTACAATAACATGAATCCCGAGAGGACAAAGAAGAAGGGAATGGAAGTGAACACACATGAAATTCTGCCTTCTCCACAGGGAAGTATAAAAATTACAACATTTTAGCTGAGGCCAGAAAGAGCAGTAGGAACTGGTCAGAAGAATGACGGGTTTTCTGGTGGCAACAGTACACACATTAAA
>NW_004955431.1:9233975-9235566 GCF_000276665.1 Chinchilla lanigera | reverse complement strand
CTCTGAGTACATGACACTTTGGTAGGGGGGTGAGGGGGTTAGTTCTAAACTATAAGAAGCTACAATTTGGGGAGAAACAAGTAGACTCAGAGGAAAACTCAAGACCATACTCATAAGTGAAATAAACCAGATGCACATGTGTAAACATCATATTGCCTCCCTAGTGCGAGAAGCTGAAAGAGTAAATAAGATCCAAAATGTAAAATAGATATTATAAAATGGGAAGAAACTTCAAAAGGAAAGATAAACTGGGATGGGGGAATGGAGAAAAGAAGGAAGGGAAAAGATATAGATAGATAAAGAGATAGATAGAGAGATAGATAGATATAAGATTTGTAAAGTATAGTTAAGATAGTTATGCTACTAACTTCTCTTAGTTCATGGAAAAGAAAGTTTTGCGCTAACATTGTTTGGACAATGAAATGCCAATATGTTGTACTCTGAGTAACTAACTTCAAGATAACAATACACAATGTATTAAGCATTGCTAATTACTTGTTTTGAAATTTTGTTATTGTTTTGAATTTTGTTTTTCTCTTTAAAATAAAAATAAATCAATGAAAAAATTTTTAAAACAGTTCAAACCTACACTGGTTGAGATAAACAAAACTCAGTTTAGGGGAAGGAAGCCAGAATTTTGCAGACAGTTCAAGGGCAACAGTGCCAAATTGAGAAACACAAACAGAAAAAAAAATTTAAACCCAGATCATCAAGAAAAAAGAAAGAGAAAGACAAACAGCAACACTAGAGATGTAGCCACTAAGATCAGCCCTGTGACCTTCTCTGAGCACTGTGCCCAAAATAATGAACTGTCTGTGTCATTCCTCCCAATATTCAAAGTTTCTGAAGAGAATGCTAGACAAGCCAACCAGATGGCAGGACTGTTGCTATCCATTGGATGGCAGGACTATCCTTTACGGTACCACAGGATATCAGTCTGTGGTAGGTACAGGAAATTGACATCTCTGGCTGCTATTCAGGAACAAAATGGGAAGGGAACTAACTGAAGACAGTTGCAACAGGAGGCGGCCCAAACAAAGCATGGTCAGCCCTATCAGGGGTTCTACATGCACAGATTCAAGAATCCTGGCTAAAAATTACCTGGGAAAATTTGTACCTATACTGGACATGTACAGACCTTTCTCCTGAAATTAACTCATTATTCTCTAAATAATATAGTATAACAACTATTTACATGGTATTTGCATGGAATTAATATTGTAAATCATCGTAGTATTATATTATAAATAATTACAATACTGTAATATTGTACAACTATAATAATGTAATATTAAAAATAGAGAGGTTTAAAGTATAGCAGAGGATTTACATAGGTTATATGCAAACACTACATCATAGGGGGCTTTAGCATCTGCAGATTTTTGTACTCCAAGAGGGTCCTGGGACCAATCCACCAGTGATTCCAAGGGATATTCTGGCTCATGCCTTCAGAGAGTTCAAGTAATGCATGGTCAGCTGGCTCCAAGGCAGAAATTTCATGGCATGGAGGAAGAAGGATGCTCAATCCTTGGAAATCAGGAAGCAAAAAGAAAAGAGCCAAAAGCAAAAGATATACACCTTCCAAAGACAT
>NW_004955431.1:9233295-9233875 GCF_000276665.1 Chinchilla lanigera | reverse complement strand
CTCAAAAAACTAAAATTGGAGGCCCCATTTAAGCCAGCTATTCCCTTTCTGAGTATCTTCCCAGAAGAATTAAAAACATAATATCACAGTGATATATATGCACCCATGTTTATAGCAGCACAGTTTGTAATAGTTAAATCTTATAAATAACCCAAATGTCTCTCAACTGAGGAATGGATTGTTAGATTAAAAATTCATTTCTGTCCAGGGTGAACTGGTCCCAAGAACAAGGTACCCACAGATGAATAGAAAAGTAAGAAAAACAAGAGAGGCATAATTCTGGGATCAGGGGGCTTACAGCCTCTTGGGCTGCAGCCTCGATTGCGATTGCCAATCTCATTAAATTTTTATTGAGAAAGAACAAAGAGAGCAGCTGGGCAAATGGGAGGATGTCAACCATTGTAGCAAGGACAATACAGCTCAATTATCATGGGAATGAGACTCGACTTAGCCATCCTGTTATTATTCCTTCAGGCATATCTCAGCAAAGTATTTAGTGCTGACCTCACAGCTTTCCACAAGGACACAGGTTCTGTAATCTTTTCCTTTCCACCATTGCTTTTGCTAGACTTCCTCCAGA
>NW_004955431.1:9221552-9228205 GCF_000276665.1 Chinchilla lanigera | reverse complement strand
ACTTTGGTAGGGGGGTGAGGGGGTTAGTTCTAAACTATAAGAAGCTACAATTTGGGGAGAAACAAGTAGACTCAGAGGAAGAAAACCAACAGTGATGCAAAACCAGTAGAACCAACAGATTTGGGTAATCGAACTTGAGAGATGGAGCAAGGGATCTGAAGAATCATAATTTTTAAAAAAATGATACTGAAAAAGTTCCAGATAGTTGGCATATTATATATCACCCATTAACAAAAATCACACTCTTGATATTTGCCTCTAATTCAATCACATAGCTGAATTTGAGTTTCACATCAACAGTGTGAACCCTTGTCCTTTTTGACTATTTTTCTCTATATTGACTTTCCTGATGTGTATTTGTTTTCCTGTTATACTGTATATGTCCCATTTTTGGTAAAGTGGCCTAAAAAACCTTAAAATTACAAAATAAACAACAACTTCATCCAGTCTAACAAAATCATTTCTGTGTGTTTGTGACTTAGCAATGGTTCCATCACCTCCCTTACCCCCAAGCATGGAAATTTTGTCAATTAGCACCTCTCTCCCGCGCCTTTCCTTTATTGCACACACTGGGATCTTCTGCATATAAATAAATGTTGGAGTCAATGTCTTACTTTTCATTCCTAGGTGGTACAAATTTAATCTCTCTTTTCCTCTTGCTTAAGTATTCCATTAACTTCCTAACCAGTTTCTCTTTACCTTTTCACTATGCACCATTGTCATATTATATTCTGATAGTTTTACTTTTCTGCTTTAAAATTATAATGATTCACCAGTGGTAATAAAATTTGGTGCAGACTCTTCACTGTAGTTTTGAAGATTCTCTCTTATTATATTATAATATGACAAAGCTAGGAACACTTTTGGCACACCCTAAATTGAAATCACTTATTGGGGCAGTAGGTCTACTTTTCTATGCTTAATACTTTTTCTAGGTGCCTAAAAGACCCTTGACTTCTTATTCATGGAGAGCAGAGTGAATATACAAATGGACGATATAGGGCCTTTCTTCGGGGAATTCCTGCTTGCCTATATTCTGTGTTGTGGATTTCTCTTAGCCTTGGGATAAACTCAATGCCAAAACTCTACCCTCAGGAGGAAAAGGAACAAGTGAGTGCTACAATTATTCAACATGGGTAATTCCATTTAGTCCTCAGGTTCATTGTCGGGAATTCCACTGCTGCCACACACCTAAGTGAATTTGGAGACCAAAACTAGAACATAAGGCTTCTAACAGGAAGTAGAACCAATGGTACAATTTAGCCTTTATGGGGATTATAACAAGCTCAGGTCATGACAGGATTTTAAGTCTTCACAGTTTTCCACAGTCAACACTGCATCTTATCTGATTTTCATGCAGCTGACTTTTAGCTGCATTAGCCTGGGTGAGTAATTGTAAGTCTCAGATTACATAAAAGTATTGACTGGATAGCTTTGTACACAGTAAAAGGGATCTTTGTATACTGCCTGGGCTGCCGTTGCTGACTCCTTCAGGTGATCTCAGGGGCCTCAGTGAAACTTTAGACACACAGGCCTTCACAAGCAGCCTTGGGTTGAGATAGAAAAGTAATATAGTGCATGGGCAACTGTGGATGACCTTGAACAACATGCGCATCAGTAGTTCTGTGATTGGACAGAGCTGATAGAAGGAAGAAACCGGAGGGGGAAAATCTTAGGTGTTCCCTGACGTCTAAGCCATATTTGGAGCAGCAAAGTGCCAGAAGTTTGATGACTTGGTGAAACAAATCAAGGTGTTAAGGACAATTTCTTCCACCTGTGCTCCACAGTTTTATAAAGAGTCATTACACTTCCAAATAAAGTTAATGGATACTGAAATCAGTCCTCAAGGGTAAGGTTCTTAATTGTTCAAGTTTTTATAAATGACAGTAGTGCTAAGGACCTAAATTAAGATAAAATGCAGAAAGACTGAAATTCAAGGGTGCTAGGCATCTTTAATATGGAGAATTTCTTGTACAGAAAAGAACTGTGTATACCACGTCCAAGTTCTGAAGGTTCCACTGAACTTTTGAGTAGGTGAAAAACTCATTTATAGTACTCTAAGTTAAGATTCAAACTCTTATATAAAACCAAAGCATTTTTGCATGATGTTAATACATATTGAATTTCATAGACATTTAGCTATCATAATAATTGATGAATGAGTATGCTTACATTTTGTTCAGAACTGTACCAATATTCACCATTTAGGCAAGTTGTGTCACCAAGAACAATACCAAAAAAGATGTCTGACTCACCAATATGTCACATCCAATCTGTCTGCATTTCCATGGTAGCATTCATGGTGATTCAAAGTAAAAATAAAAATTTTCTCCTTTAGTTCTTACTTCAAAATGTCAGATATAAATTTAAAATGTGGGCAAATATTAAGTATCTGAAACCAGATTTTATAGGTTTTTCCACAAATGAACAGTCACTGATATGTTACTCTACAAATACTTTTTTTTTTCTTATAAAGCTAACAAACCTATCAAAATTAAATGAACATTTTACAAGGGAGTATGTTGATCAAGTCAGTAAAAATGTGTGTGTGTGTGTGTGTGTGTGTGTGTGTGTGTGTGTGTGTGTGTGCATTATGGCTTGTAACTAGATATCCCCCCAAAGCCTCATGTGCTCATAGGTGGGGTTTTTCAGAGCCTGCTGGGTCTAGGGTGTGTGATATTAGGCTTAAGGGTGGCTGGTACTAAATTAGTCCATTCGTTGGTTTAGCACAGTTCTGGGTGCGGCTGAAACAATTTATTGAAGTCAGAAGTCCCACCCTGGGTATGTGTGGCACCTTCCAAAGGGTTTGCAGACTATTTGGAATAAAAGGAAAAGGCAGCCTCACTTCTGTTGCTGCTGCTTGCTGCTTTCTACCTGCCACACCATGACCTGTTTCTCCACTGCAAAGTCCCTCTGCTCTGCTGCCCTACCTTAGCATCAGCTAACTATGGACTGAAACCTCTACAGACTGTGAACCAAAATAAATCTTTGCTCCTTTAACTTGTAGGTGTCCAGTATTTTGTATCAGCAATGAGAAAAGTTACTAAGATATTGGGTGTGTATGAATATGTATGTTATATAGAGAGTTTGCCCAAAAACTTTATACAGAGCTCACCAAAAATGTACACACACTTTAAGAAAAGAAAAATATTATGTTGTTTTTTCCACGGGTGTTGTTACTGTTGTATGGGGTACCTGAGAGGATGTTGTATATCACCAAAAACCCACTTCACTGCTGGTCCTTAAAGAAGAAACTGAAAATGCACGTGCAGTAATCTCAGTGACCAAGTTTACCCAAGCAGAAGGTTGCCACACTAATAAATGTCACACTAATGGCGACCACTGTGAGCACCTCTTGCAATTGTAGAGACCAAAGGTGACTTGTATTAACCTCATGATGTCTCAATAAATTTAGTATTAAAATATTTGTACATGATTTTCTTCTCATAAAGTGTATATAAATTTTTGATTACATGATAGATAGATAGATAGATAGATAGACAGATAATAGATAGAAAGTAGATATGACAGAGATGATAGAGAGAGAGACAGAGAGAGACAGAAAGAGAGATTTAAGGAAATCTAAAACTTGCAATACTGTTATACAATGTTTGACAAGTTCTCATTGGTTCTTGCAGAATGATAAAAATGATTGTGTGATATAAATATTCAAAAAATTACCATGATTATCTGTATAAGCAACCACTACAACAATGATAAAAAGAAATATAAACTAAATAATTATTTCTGTTCCATTGCAATATAGCTTTAAGAAGATGGTAGAAGATATGGAAAGTGATTATATAAGGCAATTAGTCTTTATTACAAATGTGTGAAAATATTCTGTACAACCATAAAACATTATCTGCAGATGTAAAGTTTGCAAGGATAGAAAAAATGTTCATTAAAAGTTATTTTCAACATTAACTGACAAAAAATACAAAAGAATTGCCAATAGATAAAACTCTTATAGCTAATTAGAGGGAAAAAATTCCTTTTTCAACATCATTGCTTATTTAACAGATGGAGCACCAGTAATGTCAGTTTAGAGCTATATCCTAGTGTTTCAGTTCAGAAAAAAGAAGTAGCAGGTGTCTTTACAAGCCATTTTATTATTCATCAGCAACTTAATTACCAAGAGTCTTGCAGAAGGAAGAATCATCAATAAATGTTTAAAAATAATCCCTTCAGTGATAAATTACTCATAACCTATCAAATATCAGTGAAGAGTCTCAATAGTTTGTGCATATAAAATAGTTTAGCAAGGGAATTTCTTTAAAAGACAGCTCACATTATGAAACTTTATTAATTTTTATGTTATCAGTGAAATAATATTACAAAATGAGCTATAGCTTTCAAGGATTTTTTAAAAGGTCTTTAATCAAGTCGTAATTATTTTAATTTATATTTCTGTGTATAAATAAGTATATTTTCAAAGTGTACAAAAAATTGAAGGACTAGGGCTATTACAGGCAGCTAAGGTTGATAGAAATTAATATTTCGTCAGGGAGGGGCTGGGTTCTCAAGGAAGTCAACACAAAAATAAAGATAACAACATTGTGGCTTGAGATACGTTTGAAGGCCAGGCCTCAAGATAAAGATGCAATGGCCAGGAGCATATGCCTCCCTAAGGGATAAATAACTCAAAATTATATTGTAATTGTACCACCCGGTTCAGTAAGTCCAGTTTGAATCAGTTTCCCATCTCTTCCCAAAAATGTTTTTGTTCTTGCCAAGTAATCTCATTACATGAGTTGCTTGCCTATTGGATCAATATTAGGTAAGCATCTATACTTGTAATCCTATAGGTTGATTATAGATTGACCCACATTGTACGCACATCATGATTTTGGTGGATAAAATATCCCAGACATAGGGCCTCAGTGGTCACCCACTCAGTACCCCTCCTGTAAACCTGGAAACTGTTCTTCTCTCCATATTTCCAATGAAAGTTTCCTAACTTCTTTGGTTTGTGAAGTCACTTTGATGTTGTGGGGCCATGAACTTGGCACATTTGACATCTAACAGGTTGGGAGTTATACTTCTCCTATATCATGGTGATGAATACCCATACACCTAGATTTAACCATTGTAAATATTTTGCCATAACTGCTTCCTGTATGTATGTAAATTTTGGCTAAAACATTTCAATTTGTAAAATACATCTATCATACCACTTTACTCCTAACCATCCATTTTCTAAATATAAGAACTTTCTCTTACATTACCTTAACATACCTTTAAAATTTTAGAATAATCATCTAATATCATCTGCCTTTTAGAATTTTCAGATTCTGTACTTTTATGATTGCTTCCTCACTGTGTGATTTAACATATTTCTTCTTCATTTCCTTAAAAATGGGAAATGATTTCTATAGGCTTAATGAGATTCATGTTAAAATTTTTGAAAAAATTAATATAATGCTCACACTTCATGTAACTTCACATACTGTCTTAAAACAACAAAAACAAACAAAAGATGTCAGTAGATTCTTTGGTGAAGACCAGTTCCCTGCCTCACAGAAGATCACCTTTTAGCTTGATTCTCTGATGGCAGAAGGAGCAAGAAATCTCTGGAATCTCTTTCCTAAGGGCACTGATACCATTTATGAGGGATTTTTGCCTTCAAGACCTAATCATCTTCCAAAGACCTCACTTCCAAATACCATCACCTTATGGGGTTAGATTTCAAAATATTAATTTTAGGGGCACGTGAACATTCAGTCAGTCATGCTTGTTCACTAAGGACCTTTATAATTTTAAGTTTGCAGCACAATCTAACATAAGGATAAATTAAAATGCAATGATTCAAATATATTGCCTTCATTTTGATGCTACAATGATCAGAATTACAGATCACTTAACATTTTACAATAACAGATTGGGTGATTTTACACAGATGTGACATGTGTTTGCCAGCATTTTTGAGAAAAGTTAATTGAGCTTCCAAAGGATTGTGAGGACAAAGCATGATTTAATCAGTTTGATTAAAAGGATTTGGGATCCCGCTAACTTTCTCACATATCGGAAAAGCAGCTATGACAGCAGTTCCTACTAAAGATATAGTTCACAATGCTTTCAATGTGTTCACTGCAAAAGTCATAAAAACTCAATTCCAAGCATGTGACAGGAAGTTTTAAACATGACCTTAACAGACTTACTAGAATATTAAAGCATATAAAAGGCGATTGAAAAATATGGTATATTTCTAAATTTTTAAATTTATTACAGTAAAAGACACAATACCATTAATTGCCCTCAAAATACAGTACTCACACTCACTTTGAACCCAGTTATCTATCCCATCATGCTTGCCACTTTCTGGAAGTTCTCTTTTTGAGTGTTTCTATGAGAGTGATCAAAACTATAGTGAATGCTACTTCCAGATGCCATCCAATGGGAAGGCAGGCTCATAAAAACATTACAATGTACCCTTATTTGCCTTATTTACTGGATGTGGCACTGGGCAACTTCTGGATATTCCCCCAAATCAAAATGACTATAAAAGGTAAACATTTGGAATCTATTCAGAACATCAAGACAACCAAAACAGCACAACTAAAAGAACTAAGAAATAGACATCTGATTGAATTTCAATAAAAGATATTGCTTTCCAATATTTCACATTATTAGTATATATTTAAAGTACTATA
>NW_004955431.1:9215525-9221452 GCF_000276665.1 Chinchilla lanigera | reverse complement strand
TGGTCTTTTTGAGGTAGTGTCTTGCTGTGCCTTGCAGGCTGGCCTTGAGCTCATTTTGTAGTCCAGGCTGGTTTTGAATGTGCAGTAATCCTCCTGCCTCAGCTTCCCAAGTGCTGGGATTACATGCATGTGCCACCACACCCAGCTAGATAGTATATTTTTTGATTACTTGTTTTTCTAAACTCTGCTATTCAGTGTCCCAGAGGTCTAGAGCAATCTCTTTTATAGTTTCTTACCTGTTTCTTTCCAATCTACTCTTTCTTTCCTGTCACTTATCAAAAAATAGTCTTCCTTATATTTTAAAGTTCTAGAGTTTGGATTATGGGTCAACAAAGTGGCAGATCTTAAGACAGAAGAAATTACATCCTGGAAAACTTATCATAAACTGACAATATCATAAATCAAAAATGCATTTAATACCTAAACTTTGAACATCATAGCTTAGCTTAACCTACCTTAAGCATGCTCAGAACACTTACATTACTTGAGGTATTTTTAACAGTATCCTGAGAAGTAAATAAAAGGGTGATTTCATCCTTCATTTTAAAATCACTTCCTCATCCATTGAAGGTTCATAACTGACACATATATATTAAAAAGTAGACTCATCAGAGAAAAATCCTAACAAATGTATTGAATACAAGTTTTACACTAGATAGGGACCTTCAGAAATGAAGAACCAAAGATGTAGGGAAAACTATTTTTATGGATAGTTGCACAAGAGCATGCCTGGAGCACAAGCAATGTGGTCTAACAGTAATAACTAGAAGAAATTAGCAAGGCCTGTTTGTTGAGGTCCATACTGGCCTTGAGGTACCAGCAGCATCCTCTGGAATGAAGTTCTTATGACATACTTTCAGGGGAGGCAGGTCAGAGAATTCTTTCATGCTTCATGTGAAAAAGGCAGGAGAAAGTCAGAAAGCAACTTTCCTGCTTCTATGTTTTTTTTTTTCTCAGTTCCCTTCAGCTTAAAATACTCAGTATGCTAAGGTAGCATGCATTGAAGTGTTGTGTTTTAACCCCAACACTAGGACTGTACACATAAATCTACCAGATGACATCTTTCACAGAATTCAATGGTTCTCCAGATGGGTTGCATACGAGAAGTACCTATTTAAACATATGCATACATGATCCCATGTCAGACTTACTAAATCAATTCCAAAGGACAGGCCTAAAAACAATACGCATATATACACTACAGGATACAGATTTATCTTAATTTGCACAGGATTTCCATCCTGATAAACCCACTATAAGTTGACAATATCAATCAAAAATTTATTTAATACCTAAACTTTAAACATCGTAGCTTAGCCTGACCTACCTTAAACATAGGCAAAAAAGTTACATTAGGCTGCAGTTGGGCAAAATTATCTAATGAACTCTATTTTATCATGAAGAGTTGAATATCTCATGAAAATAGATGGAATATCTAGAATAATAGAATATCTAATAGAATATCTCACAAAATTCAATGTCCAAAACAGTCTGGCGGCACAGGATCCTGAACAGCATGGGTTTTTGACCCTCATGATCCTTTAGCCCACTCGGAACTGCCTCTCACTGCTAGAGTCACTGATCTGCTTTCTAGGAAATATATTTTCAAAAGAAGTTTCTCCCTTCCTAACCTTTTCTTCTCTAATTTCTAAAGAGACTCCCCTGTAAACACCCTTGGTTCATATAAAATGACTTGCAGAAAAGTAATATGTCTGTCTGAACAGAACATACAGACGCGGGGCCCCAGAAGGTTATGGTCAGTTTCCGTTTTTATGAAAGTGGGGAGGTCCCCACAGCCACCTACTGGTGAAAACAGGACACTCTGAAGAAAGCCTCACTGTACTCCCGGTCCCTCCCACAAAAACCCTCTGCAGACCTGAGTATTGGAAGATAGAGATTTGGGCAACAAAGAGGCCCCTGTATCGTCTTCAAAGCCAGCTTTGATTAAACCTTTTTTCTTGTCATTAATTTCTGTCTCCTGAGTCTTTGCGTTGAGAAATGAGCAGTAGGAACTTTAAGATTTAGTAACACCATGACCCAGTATCACAAGAGACGACTGGACTACATGTTGATAACTGAGGAAAAGAGTCTAATTCAAAATTGGGTTTCTACTGAGGAATTCAGTGATTTTTGCTGAGTGATAGTGCTTTTACACCATCATAAAATTAAAAGAATCTTGACTAACTTAAACTAATGTAAGTTTGGGATGATCTATATGTAAATTTTAAAAAGAGCTTAGAGGTACTTCTGGCCAGCTTCATAATGGATGAGACATTAATGCCAAGACAGAGTTCGGTTCCCTGTTCTGTCAGTTGCATTGACACCTAGGAAGATAGCCACCTACAGACCCTGTGTTCACCCAGGCCACTTCCTTTATCTTGGCTTATTCATTTGTCCATAGAGCCATTCAGAAAATATTTTTGAGGGTCTACTATGTGCTAAGCAACATCTGTTGCCATTATTCATAATTGCCAAAAATCATAGAATAATTCAACTGTCCATCATTTGATAAATGGATAAACATACAATAAAATAATATTCAGAGATAAAAATTAACAAACTATTACACAAATAACAAAATAGATTAATCTCAAAAAACTACTCATAGTATAAGAAGTCAGATATCAAAAGAAAAATGTGAGTACTACATAGATATGAAATGTCCACAAAGGATAAATCAGTAGAGAGAAAGTATACTGAGATAGGATAGAAAAATAAAGACAGAAAAAAGGAGATGTGAAAAATCATAATTTTAAACTGTAATCTTAAGAAAAACTACAGCTTCAGGACTGACAAGACTCTCAACCTTCTTTCTCTTCCACAAAAAAAAAAAATTCTTAAGGGTCTTAAAGACAATAAGTGAGTAAACTGAGCTCTGGACCCATGTTTTTCACCTAAAAATTGCACTTCTTCCTAGCAACTGCCATCCTCAGGAAGCACATTATTAAGACAACAGCATATCTCAGCCTCAAACATGTAAATGGCTTGCATTCTAATATAGCCCATCAGATGAATGATGTGACAGGCACTAGGTGTGCACATCCTATATAACCCATTTTAGGGACACCGTTAAATCCACATAAAAGCTTCCAACTCTTTGCTCCAGGAGTGTACATTTGAATGTATACTTTTTAAGTTATGCCTAATAAATCTGTTTATGCCTCTTACAATGTGCCTTGAAAAATCTCTTTTTCTGTGACTGAAGTGAGCAAACATTCTATCCATGGGTAGGATGATTCAGTGTTCCCACCTCTACTTTGAGGAACCCCCTCAGATCCTGTCCAGTGACAGTTTCCTAGGGCTAGGAGTAGGAGCAGAGATTGACTGAGAATGAACAGAAAGGCTATTTTGGAGGTGACAGACTTGTTATAAAACTTTTTTGTAATAATGCTTTTACAAGTCTATAAGTCAAAATTGTATACTTGCAATGGGTGGTCTATATGGAATGTAACTTATTTCTCAAAAAAAAAGAAAGCTTTAAATTAACCTAAATTAGCTAGACTCAGAAAAAAGGAAAGAAAACTCAAATAAATAAAATTAAAGATTAAAAAAGGGAGGGTGCACCAACATGGCAGAGTGGTAAACAGCAGAGAAAGAGCCTCTCTGAGAGTCTCCATCCAGACACCGGTATAGAACAATGTGAGGAAGACAAGATTTGTTATTTTTTTTTTATTCTCTTTAAAATAATGAAAAGGAGGGAAGTGGGTCCCCTGGACCCAGGAAGACTAAAGTGTGAATTAAAGCCCACAGAGAGAGTGAAGGGAGGAACTTCAAAAAAGAGGAAGCAGTAGCAGCAGCATCTTCTCCCTGAGACAGGACTCACTTCAAGAGAAGAGCAATTCAGACCTTTGGGCACATGGTGAGTGCTGGCAACCCCAGAGGCCTCCACAGAGAGATGCAGCAGTGGAGGGGAGCAGCCGACATGCAGAACTGCACTAGCTGGCCGTGAGTGCTGAGGGCTCAGTCATCCCGCATGAGGAAGCAATTGGCCAGAGACATCTTGGAGAGGGGCTGGCTGAGCTCAGAACTCAGAGTGGCTGCAGGCTCCATCTAGCAGCTCCCAGCTGGGCTCAGGTCCATGGAAAGTGCACTGACAGCTGCAGGCCAAATGAGTCTGGTCTTGGCCAGAAGGTGCAAGACCACTGAGATTATCCACTACCCCACCAAAAAGCTAGTGCTGTCTTGCTGGGATAAATCAACACAGATCGGGACTGTCTCCACATGTTGTTGTCTGCCAGTGATAGCAGAGACATACCTGGAAGTGGACTTTTTTCTTTTTTTCCCTCTCTCTTGTTTTTTGTTGTTATTGTTGTGGTTTTGTTTTTGTTTTTTTCTCCATCATTGTCTGATCTTGTTTTTTTATGATTGTAAACATGGTTTCTAGCCTCTTTGTGGTTGTGATTCTATTCTGTTCTTTTCATCTCTCCTTTCTCTCTTTTTCTCTAGTCTTCTGAACCACTTTCCCAAGGTTAGCATGATTCCCCCTTTGTCCTCTAGCCTTACTTCTAATCTCTTCCTCTTGTTCTACTTCTCTATTTTCTCCCTCACTCGTTTTAAATTTTAACCCCTGAGGGCAAAATTGACATATGAAGGACTTGTATGCCACATATAATTATCTGGTTTATCTTAGATTTTATTATATAACTCCAAATCCAATTCATGTGATTAAAGGTAGCAAATTAACCATTAGCTCAGTCTATCATTTTCGAGGCTATGTTTGATGCTATTGTCATTGCTGATGGTATCACTATAGCCAAAAGTGACATAATTGTTCTAAAGAGCTGTTCTTCCTGGTATCCCAAGACTGAGATTGACTAAGGGTCATAGAAAATACTGTGGCACAGTGCCAAGGAGCCAGGGGCTGGGCCAAATAGGCAGAAATTTCTCATCCCCAACAATTCTTTTTTTCTTTTTTTTTTTCCAGTACCGGGAATCGAACTTATGGCCTTGTGATTGCCAGCAGGTGCTGTGCCACTGAGCTAAATCCCCAGCCCCATCCCCAACAGTTTTAAGAGGTAGGATCTTGCAACAGACTCAAACCCCAAAAACAAGCTACATCTGGAAGATAAATCAAGGAAGTAGTCATTTCCTAAAGGTTCCAAATATTAGCAATAAAGCAGCCCGCCATAGGCAATTTATGAGCATCACTCCAGGAATTAAACTGAAAAAAAAAGAAAAGAAAATGAGAAGACATTTAAATAAGATGTAACCCCAAACATTCAGTTCACCATAGGCAAACCCAGGGGACTATGAGGTAGGGCAATCCAAAAGGCACCCACCTGGCCTCTCTGAAGTGGTAACAATAAAGCAACTGAATGAGGCTCTAGAAAAAATCAACTCAGAATAATTTCTCACATAACTGCAGAAATGCTGTCCACAATGAAAACCATGCTTAGTGATTCTAGAGCAGGCATAGACCAAAAAATAGAACAGCTTAAGAAAATTATGAAAGCCATGAATGCTCAGCATAGGAAAGAAGTGGAATGCATAAGGAAGATTCAAGCAGATATCCAAGAGAATTAAAATTCCATTGAAAATATTTGCATAAGACTAAGCCAATGTGAGGTCAGGATCTCATATTTAGAAAAGAGGTTTGTGGTTAGGGATCATGAAAAGAAAGATTTCTTAAAAATAGCAAGGGGCCATGAGAAATCAGTCGAGTAGTTGCTAGATGAGGCACAGAAGAATAACTTAAGATTGACTGGAGTCAAAGAAAATGCATAAGATAGCACAAATGATATTAAAAAGAACTGTTCACAGATGTCATGGCACAAAACTTCCTTGGTAGAGAAAAAGAATCTGTTATACAGAAAAGTGAGGCATATAGACCTCCAATTAGCCATGATCACAAAAAGTCCACAGGCAGGTATATCACAGTCAAGATTCCAGAAATTCAACACAAGAATAGGATTTTAAAAGCTGAAAGT
>NW_004955431.1:9208668-9213820 GCF_000276665.1 Chinchilla lanigera | reverse complement strand
ATGTCCACTGTCTCCACTCTTATTCAACATAGTCCTAGAAACTTTAGCCAGAGCAATTAGACAAGAAAAGGAAATAAAAGGAATAATGATAGGAAAAGGAGAAGTTAAATTACCATTAATTACAGATGACATGATACTTTACATAAAAGACCCCAAAACTCCACTAAAAATATTGCTAGATTTAATAAGGAAATTCAGTAATGTAGCTGGGTACAAAATCAACACTCAGAAATCAATAGCTTTTCTGTACATGTGTCTTGGTGACTTTTCTGTCATTGCTGAGGCAAAATACCTAATGCCTAAAATTAAGAAAGGAAAGGTTTATTTTGCTCACAGTTTGTGGAGGTTTCTGTCCTCGGCTGGCTCCAAGGCAGAGTGGTACATGGCACAGAGCAACCGTTCATGGTGGCAGAAAACAGCAAAGCATTAAGAGCAAAAAGGAGTAAGTGGTGGCAAGCAGCCTCTTTCCCTCCCTTACATTTTATGCACACTACCTGCCCCAGGGTAGGAGTAGCACTCACACCCATGAATCAATCATAAACTCTAGAAGCCTGCCCCATGACTGCATGTAGCTTTGTGGGGACATCCAGGCACAAACCATAACAACATGAATAACAAATGTACTGAGAGAGAAATTAGGGGACAACATCTTTCACAATAGCATCCAAAAAAAAAAAAAAATGAAATACCTAGAAATCAGTCCAATGAAATGTAAAAGGATGTAATGAAATGTAATGAAATCAGTCTAATGAAATTTAAGAGGATGTAAAAGACCTCTACATTGAAAACTACAGTACTCTGAAAAGGGAGATTAAAACATATATCAGAATATGGAATGATACCCCTTGCACTTGGGTAGGAAGAATCAATATAGTAAAATGGTCATACTTCCAAAACTGTCATGCAGATTTAATGCAATTCTGGCCAAAATTCCAAAAATACATCTCACATAATTAGAGAAAACAATCCTGAAATTCATTTGGAACCAGAAGAGACCTAGAATAGCCTAGGCAATTCTCGGCAACAAAGGCAAGGCAGGGGGTATCACAATCCCTGACTTGAAATTATGCTACAAAGCTACTGTGATAAAACAGCAAGTTACTGGCAAAAACAAACAGACCTGAAGATCAGTGAAACAGATTAAAAGATGCAGAAACAACTCCCAACATACTCAGCCACCTTAATTTTGACAAAGGTGCCAAACACATTCACTGGAAGAAAGATAGCTTCTTTAGTAAATGGAGCTGGAAAAATTGGCTCTGCACATGCCAAACATTAAAATTGGATCCATATTCAACCATGCACTAAACTAAATTCAAAGTGAATCAAAGATATAAATATTAAATCAGAAACATTAAATCTGGGGGCTGGGGATTTAGCTCAGCGGCACAGTGCCTGCCTGACAAGCACAAGGTCATGAGTTTGGTTCCCGGTACTGGAAAAAAAAAAAAAAAACAGAAACATTAAATCTGCCAGAAGATAGAATAGGTAAAACCCTTAAAGACATTGGTGTACGCAAAAACTTTATGAATTAAACCCGATCACACAGGAACTATCACAAAGAATCAACAACTGGGATCTCACCTTAAAAACAAACCACCAACAGAATGAAGAGACAACCCACAATGTGGGAAAAAATATTTGCCAGCTGTTCCTCAGACAAAGGATTACTATCAAAAACATACAAGGAAGTCAAAAAATCAGCCTCTCCCAAATTCAAAGACCCAGTCCAAAACTGGGCATCTGAAATAGATACTTTTCAGATGAAGTACAAAGGACAAATAAATATATGAAAAATATTCAACATCATTGGTCATTCAAGAAATGCAAATTAAAACAACACTGAAATTCCATCTCACCCCAAAAAGAATGGCTATCATCAAGAAATCAACCAGTAACAAATGCTGGTGAGGCAGAGGGGAAAAAAGAACCTTTCTCCACTATTGGTGGGAGTGTATACTGGTACAACCACTGTGGAAATCAGTGTGGAGATTCCTCAAAAAACTAGGTTTAGAGGTCCCATTCAATCCAGCTATTCCCTTTCTGGGTATCTTCCCAGAAGAATTGAAAACATCATACCACAGCAATATATGTGCACCCATGTTTATAGCAGCACAATTTGTCATAGCTAAATCTTGGAAACAACCCAAATGCCCATCTACCGAGGGATGGATAAAAAAGATGTGCTACTTTTATACAGTGGAGTACTACCCAACCATAAGGAAGGATAAGCTGGAGACTTTTATAGGTAAATGGATTCAACTCAAGACCATATTCATAAGTGAAATAAACCAGATGCATTGTCTCCCTAGTGTGAGAAGCTGAGAGAGTAAATAAATCCAAAACGTACAATAGATATTATAAAATGAGAAGAAACTTCAAAAGGAAAGGGAATCTGGCATGGAGAATGGAGAAATAAAGGAAGGCAAAAGCAAATATCTATATCTATATCTAATAGCTAAGACAGTTATACTATTAATTCTACTAATTTCTTTTAGTTCATTGAAAAGAAATATCTGTGCTAATATTGTTTGGACAACTAAATACCTATATCTTGTACTCTCACTAACTAACTTAAAGATAATATGCAATGTATTAACCATTGTTATCCTCCTATTATGTTGTTTTGAAATTTTATTTTTTTCCTCTTTAAAATTAAAAGTTTTTAAAAAGAAATAAATCCACAGAGGCAGGAAATAGATTAGAGATTGTCAGCGGGTTGGGAGAGGTATACTAATATGGAAAGGGTTTCTATGTCTGTGATGAAAATTTTCTGAAATGGGTGGTGATGGCTGCACAACTCTGAATATAACGAAAACTCGGAACTGCAAACTTTAAATGATAGATTTTATAAGTGTGGCTCAGTAAAGCTTTTATTTAAAGACCAAAAAAGTACTACAACTGACACCACAGAAACAGAAAGGATTGTTCCAGGTTGTTATGACCAACTATATTCCCAAAAAATTCATAGCTTAAGAGAAATAGACAAATTCCTGGACATGTATACCTTACCAAGATTGAATCACGAAGAAATAGAAAACCTTAACGGATCCATAGAGTGGTAACACTAAATCAGTAATTAAAAATTTAGCATCAAAGAAAAGGTCAGAACCGGATGGATTCACTGGTTAAATTCTATCATACAACTAAAAAACTAACACCAATACTTCTTGAACTAATCCAAAAAATTGAAGAGGAGGGAATTGTTTAAAATTCTTCCTATGAAACTGGAAATACCCTACAAAAATAAAGCCAGACAAGCACACATCAAGAAAAAGAACTTTTTTTTATAAAAATGATTGTCCAACTCTATTACCCAGTGGGCATGCCTGATGAACATAGGCCAATACCTTTGATAAATACATGTGTCGGTTACTTCTTCGTTGTTGAGACCAAATACCTCACATTCACTAGTTAAAGGAGGAAAGGTTTATTTTGCCTCACAATTTGTGGAGGTTTCAGTTCATAGTCAAGTGATTCCAAGGCATGGCAGAAGAAAAACAGTTCATGGCAGGGCAGGCAGAAAGCAGAAAGCAGCAAGCCCACCTTTCCCTTTCGTTCATTCAGGCTACAAGCCTTTCGGGTGGTGCAACACACACACCCAGAGTGAGCCTTTCCGTTATCCACACCCGGAACTAGGCTAAACCAATCAATGGACTGATTTAGTACCTGGCACCCTTAATCCCGGTATCACACAACCTAGATCAAACCATCTCTGAAAATCCCCACTATGAGCACATGAGACTTTGAGGGAACAACTAGATACAAGCCATAACAACACAAATACAAAATTCCTCAACAAAATACTAGCAAACTGAACCTAACAGTGTCTCAAGATTATTCACGCTAATCAAGTGGGATTTACCCCAGGGATTCAAGAATAGTTCAACATACAGAAATTAATAAATGCAATATGCCACAAAAACAGAATGAAGAACAAACACAATATTATATCTCAATAGATACAGAACAGGCATCTGATAAAATTTAACATATCTTCATGATTAAAAATTCTGAACAAACTGGCTGTAGAAGAAACGCACTTCATCATTATAAAGGCCATGAGCAGCTCCAGCTAAAACCATACTGAATGGGAAAAAGCTTTCTCTCTGAGATGTGGAATAAGACAAAGATGTCCACTTTTCACCCTTTTATTGAACTTAGTACTTGAATTCCTAACTAGAGCATTCAGGCACGAGAAAGAAATGAACGCATAGGCTGAAAGTGAGTTAATCTAGAATGATAGTGTAGCTATAGTAAACCTAGCCTCTTGTTCCATAGGCTTCTCTGAATCCACACATGTCAAGCAGCCATCATGTTCTGCCCAGGCTAACCTAGATGGAAAAGTAAATAATAAGCATTCCTTTTGTGTGGAAAATACGTATTTCTTCTCAATGTCCTGCGACTCTTTTATCAAAGTTGATGTATTCAGGTGTCCGTATTTCAGGCCTTCAGAGCCTTCTGTGAGGACCAAAGTAGTGGACCACGTAAATTGACTCCTGCTTGTGGCGCCCGCTTGTGACAGCTTTGCGTCTCCTATTTCAGGCAGTTTGGGGCAAGTTATAATTAGCCTGTCATCAGCATCCTAACGCCACCAGTCATAGATCGCTCAGAAGCAGTGTTAATTTACACGGTGGAACCCTAATAGAAAACGACTCTGAAACGTTTCAGATGCAGCAGGCACAGGCAAAAACAGTCACCTGGCTGAACTTGACAAGGTTCCACCTGAGCCCCTCAGCGGCGGATCGGCCCAACCGATTTGCGCATGCGCAGTCAGCCCGTCTGTCACCTCTTAGCCCCGCCCCTCCAGTCGGACGCAGAGTTCCCAAAGCGGTAGAGCGTGAAGACGCAGACGCTCGGATACGGACGCGCAGGCGCAGTCGGGCGCCTTCTCGGAGGTGGGGTGTTTCTTTTCCGGCGGGTCCGGAGTCGGTGGGCTTGAGAAGTGCGGTCGGGCCTTACCGGTGCTGGGGTCTGGGGTCGGGGACCCCGGCCAAGTCCCAGCAAGCACGGAGGTGCAGGGGATCGCTGAGGGCGCGGGGCCCTCCACCCCCGGGTCGGCCCCGGCCTCGCAGTTCACCCTGCTGGTGATGCACCCTTGCTGCGGGCGGGACGAGGCCGTGGCTGAGGACGTGCTGAGGCCGGTCCCGGA
>NW_004955431.1:9193333-9208564 GCF_000276665.1 Chinchilla lanigera | reverse complement strand
GCCCGCCCCGGCGGCGAAGCCCGGCGCCTACCCGTGCGAGGCGGCGGGGGATGCTGAGGACGAGGCCGGGGAGGACGACGCCGACCTGCTGGACACCTCGGACCCCCCGGGGGGCGGCGAGAGCACGGCCAGCCTGGAGGACCTGGAAGATGAGGAAGCGCCCTCGGGGGGCGAGGGCGGCAGCGGGGGACCCCGCCGGCGGGGCAGCGGCGCGGGCGGCGTGAGCAAGACCTGCACCTACGAGGGCTGCAGCGAGACCACGAGCCAAGTGGCCAAACAGCGCAAGCCGTGGATGTGCAAGAAACACCGCAACAAGATGTACAAGGACAAGTACAAGAAGAAGAAGAGCGACCAGGCCCTGCACTGCGGCGGGGCCGCCGCGGCGGGCGGCGCGGGAAACGTCAAACTGGAGGTACTGCGCCCTGCCGGGGCCCTTGGCGCGGGGAGGTGGAAGAAGAGAACCCGCTCTTGCGGCAAACCCCATTACACGGCCAGCTCAGCTGCTCCCCAAAGTGCTAGGTTCCCAGGTGAGAGCCGAGAGCGCCTGCCTGCTCGAAGTTAGAATGTGTAGGAGCGCCTGCAAAGCCTTAACAGGTCTGTTGCACGCTTGTGATAAGTGAGTACGTTTCAGTGAAAAGATGCGACCGGACAGCAAGAGCTGTCATTTCAGAGGTCCGGGGTATGGACAGCCACGCCGGTAATAAATGCTCGGTCTGACTTATTTCTCAATGAGCAGGCAGACTGAGCCTAGAGGAGGTGCTTAGACAAGGTAGCCTCTTTTCAGTACTGTGTTCTCCCTGTCCCTGTTCTTAGGACTGTTTGCGGTGTTTCAGGACTTAGGCCCCTGAACTTAGAATACTGTTCTTAGTACTTTCATGATTCTTAGTAGTCCTGTGCTTTTATTCTTGGCTTCCCCGTTGTTAGTACCTTTATTCTGGCTACTCCTTTCTGAGAAAAAAGGTTTCACGTTAACACGTTGTAAATCTCGGATTTTATATTGTATTTTTGGTTTTCTGGTGTTTTGGTTTTTTCTTTGTCATTTTGAGATAGGGTCGCGCTGTGCAGTTCAAGCTGGCCTTGAGCTCACTTTGTAGCCCAGGCTGGTTTCGAGCTTGCTGCAGTCCTCCTGCCTCAGCCTCCCGAGTGCTGGGATTACAGGCATGCGCCACCACGCCCGGCTATATTGTTTTTATTTGAACTGTGTTGAAAGTTAAAGTCGGGGTTCTGGAGGTAAAGTGCTGGCTTGAAGTCCCCGCTCCATTATTTGCTGGCTTTGTGGCCTTGATCAAATTATTAACCTGTAAGTTTTAATTTCCTCTTCTGTTGCCATTGAAGTAGTTCCTAGTTCTTATTGTTGCTAGAAGTATGTGAGATGTTCCCGAGTGAGTGTTCACACTGTGTGGTGTAGTTCAGGTCAATAAATCTTAGCCGTTTTTATTGTACATAGTACTAGTATACTTCAGGGTTGCTACACGTAAGCAGATACTTCATTTTAGGTTTCCTCCTTTTAATAAAAGCTAATCTCAGTGCAGAGAATCATTGAACTTAGTTAAAACAAGCCAGAAAATGTTTAAAAGTGAAAACTGTTATGAACTTGACAAGCTGTACTATTAAGCAGATTTTAGACATTGTAATTGTTTATAAATGTTTCCTAAATATCTCTAAAATCTGTAGTCATCAACACATAACAGTCTGCATTGGTTAGGGAATGACTGATTTCTCTTTGTTTTTTATTCTATGCAGTTTTCACCTGTTAGGGTTTGGGCCATAATCCGAAATGTTGAAATCCTGAGAGATCAAAATCCCTGAAAACTAAAATCTTAAACAATCAAGATCTCAAAAATATAATTCTGGAAAAAGTTGGCTTTTAAAAATTCTATGTAAGATAGTTATTTTTTAGAAGATTTAATAAACGTAAAAACACAACAGTTTATAGATTAAAATGGCTGATAACATACATTATTTTTGAAAGCGTACACAAAAGTGTACTATCATCAGTTGCACAAGTAAATATAGTTAGGAGCATGTGAACCATAGTCATAAAGAAATAGGTAAAAAGCAGAATGTATAAATGCATATCCCTGTGGTCGGTAGTATGCTCCCAGCTTGGTAACCAAGTCATCTGAAACCTGCAACCTGACCTGCAACCTAAGTTTTTAGATGAGGTCACAGTGCGTATGTGGTTGGCCAAAGAGCTGAGATCTTGAGAAATTTTGTTTCACAAATGCAGATATACCTAAAGGATATCTCTTCATTATTAAGGAAATTTAATGTTTTATATACGTATGTGATACTTATACACAAAGTTATTATGATAATATACTTTCATGGAGTAAAATTTGCAAAAAATGGATAAAATGATTATAATTTTCTGAAAGTCTTCACATAGTTTATGCCACCAGTATAGGAAATGATGCAATGGTGAAATAGTATAACTTAAAAACAGTGGAAAAAAAACAGCTGAAAAAGTCTGATGTATGAACTGTGTATTGTGGAGACAGATCATGGATGATTTCACAGAGGCAGATCATAAAGGTTGGCTGACTTTTGGGATCATCAGTGAAGTCTTGCCTGTTTTTCTTTAGGCTATGACTGTCGGAATAGTTTCACCCCCATTTCTTTATCTGGTGCTACTCCTGAAATACAGTTTTCAGGATTTCAGCTTTTGGGATTTTAATTTTTGGGGACTGTGACTTTGGGAATTTGACATTAGAGAACTTGGACTTTTGGAATTTTGATATTTTGAGATTTCAACATTTCAGATGATGGCATTCAGGATTATGTCTCTTGGGATTATACTCATCACCTGTTTAGAGATAAAAAGGATACTTTGACAGTCATCTCCATTTCCTAATGAAGACTCTTCCCCCTAAAATGCACATACGCAGGTGTTTGATTTTGCATACAGTCTCATGGGACCCTGTGGGTCTTAGATTAAAACCTCCTTCAATCCATGTCCTTGTAAAATAATACTTCACCAAATCTTTGACTATAAGGACTTTTGGAAATAAGCATTTTATTTAGTATAGAATGAAAGTGAAAGTGATCAAGTTTGTCCCTTATGTGTCTCATCTACTTTAGAATTCTTTACAGAGAGAAAAGACTTCTTTTGAATGAAAAAGTATGTTATCTATGGTTACTTTTTTTAAAACGATCCAGCATTTTATGCCTACAGTTTCAGGAAAATGTATAAATTACATATAAATACTGAATTAGTATCTCTCTGTCCATACCCTATAAAAACTCTTCTAATTTCTGTATTATAAAATAATTTGCATGGTTTTTTAAGGAAGCAACAAATAATAGCCTACTGTGTCATTTGTTTTACTGTGGGCCAGTTCTCCAGTTTTGAGACAGTTAGAAGAGCTACAAGTCTTGATCTTTTTTGAATGGAATGTAAAGAAAATAGTGTCCTGTAGTATATTCTAAGGGCCACCCTATAGTGCTGCTGTAATGGTTTAAGAAGGAAAAGCAGATCACTGTAAGCTGAAACACTCTGGAAAGGCTTTGCAGTGGAAATGTAATTTAGTATACGCCAGAAAGAATGGCCAAGTTTTTATCTGCCCAGCAGTTGCTAGGCTACAACTTGAGTCTTACAACCCTTCAGCAATGAGACAACCTCTATTTTACACAGGTAGAAACTGAGGTTCAGAAAGAGCAACTTGGCCTACATCATGCAACCAGCAAGTACTCAAATATAAGCAAGCTGATTCTGGAGCTACACCTTTACTCCCACACTGCAGTGCTTCCCTAGAATTCTGGTAGATAAAAGAGTAACACATTTCGGTAAAGAAGGTGTGGAAAATCCATGAAAAATGGAGAAAGGAGGGAAGATGACTAAAAATGATCAAATGCACCAGTATATGTGTATGAACGTTTCCCAAGATGCATGTAATTATTATGTATTGAAAACATATACTGATAATAAAAATAATTTATTGAAGAAAAAATTCATGAAAAATAAATTTGGAAAGAGATATTGAAGCCAATTTTTATATGATAATGGTATCGGGTGGCTGTGGGATTTGGGTTTGGAATCTTTAAGTGAAGTTTTCTAAGGGGTCCTACTCCAGTAGGGTGGATTAAAGTCGAAGGCTGGAGATTTGGAGACTGTACGAGATTACAGAATGGATAGGTAGGGTGGTATGGGGACTTTCTGCCATGGAGGGTGAGCAGCAAGATTAAAATCAGTATTTCTACCAGGCATGGTGGTACACACCTGTAATCCCACCACTGGGAAGGCTGAGGCAGGAAGATCACCATGAGTTTGAGGCCAAGGCCAGCCTGGACATAGTGAGAACTTGCCTCAAAAAAAAAAGAAAAATCAATATTTCTT
Organism: Chinchilla lanigera; assembly: GCF_000276665.1. Classification (NCBI taxonomy): domain Eukaryota; kingdom Metazoa; phylum Chordata; class Mammalia; order Rodentia; family Chinchillidae; genus Chinchilla; species Chinchilla lanigera. Next base: position 9,204,228 of record NW_004955431.1, on the reverse strand, counting down.
ACACAAACCAAGGTTAAATAAGAAGTAAGTATATGTAGTATCTAAACCATGTATCTAAGAACTATGATATATGAAGCAACTAGAGATAAAATAATTTGCTTGTATGGATTGGAATCATTATCATTAAATGATTTAAAAGCTACCATTTGAAAGAAACAGATTTTATTTTGCATAGTTCTAAAGTAACTGGGGCTCTAGGTAAAAATCACAAGGGTTGTACATTTCAGCTCAAGCTAATTAAGAGCTGTCTCAATGTTGGAGCTATTCAGAACCAAATAGAATACCACGAAAATTGGTAAACTCCTTTGGATAAAACATTTTGAAAGTTTTTTGAAAAAATTCTAACACTTGTCAAAGTTTGGACTAGATGACTGAAGATTATTTTTACTACAGACCTCTGTGGTTTTGTGCTACTAACATTCTAAAACTACCTAGTGCTTTGTTTGGGGTTGTGGGGATGGAGGGTGTTCAGCAGTCAAGTCAGCTCCAGCCTTCCATTTATTGGGCACATAAAAAGTGAAACAGTCCCACAGAGTGAACTGTCTGGGGAGACAGGAAAAAGCTTTTTGTTTTCTGTAGGTATTAAAATATCTTAGAATTTTTACATTTTGGAGCCAAATAGTTTAGGGATAGAACACTTTTGTAACATCAGGTGGCCAAACTTCTCATAGGGAAAAAAGAGGGTATTTTATAGACAGCCCTAAGGCCAGTAGAGAGGCCAAGAAGAAAAACAGATAAAATATCCTGACTGAAGAATAACGAGATTAAATTCATATAAGATGGGGCTTTATGGTAAAACATTTTATACTTTGAAGTTTAGTAAAAATTTTTGGATGAGGTCAGTGTTGTATCCTGGTTTTATTAGAGTCATAATGTTAACTAGAGCAAGGTTTCATTATTCCAGGAAGATTGTTAACTACTGAAGAGTTATTCTTTCAGGTAATTTGGGGTACATATTTGATAGTGAGTGCCGCTGGCTTTGTTTGCATTTTAATGTCTAAGGGTAGTAGTATCATTTTAGAGATTACCCTGATTCATCTATCACAGTGACAGAAGATTCTGCCAGTGCTTTTTAGCCTTTTCAAGCCAGTTTATAATTCTTCTCCTAATAACTTGCGAATTGTGAAAGCTTTTTGATCAATTGCTTCTTTAAGCAATGTCTTGCTGCTCCTCTTGTAGTTTTGAATGGGCAAAAAAACAGAGCGTCCCATTAGCAATATAAGATTACCCCTAAATTCATATATGTCATCCAAAAGCAAGCAGACTGCTTGGTCCAGATGGTTGTATATGCGGAGAATGTTCAGTTCCACTTGGCATTTCTTATAATACTGAAAATAACTCACAAGTAAATCTTCACTCTCCTCCCCTCACTTTTGCCCCGCTATTAATTTGAGACCCTTCAAGAGAATGGAGAACCCAAGTTGGAAATCCTGGACAGTGGGAAGAAGGAGGAATATTACATAAAATTAACTGCCAGCACCTCACCTATGACTTAAGCGACGCTCCCAAAATATTATAGGAACTGGGCAAAAGGAAGAAAAGCAAAGACCTATTTATCACATCCCTGAAATGCTCATCATTTAAATTACTATGTTGTGTTAATTGTTAATCTCATTTGGCTTTTATCATTTATCCCAGGAAAGTGCAGATAACATACTCTCCATTGTCAAACAAAGAACAGGATCTTTGGGAGATCGTCCCGCAAGACCTACTCTGTTAGAACAAGTGTTAAATCAGAAAAGACTGGTAAGTTGTCTCCTTGTCGTTACGGATCTGTTAATGAAAGTTGTCTGTTACAGATGAAACTGTTTAGATTTTTTTTAAGATTTGGAAAATCACTAACTTTCAGAATTGAATTGTGCCTCTTTGACAGTACACACTAGAATCTCAGAAATATTATTCCAGGACTGTAGGAGCAGGAACACTTTTAGTCCTATTTCTTCACTGACCAAACTTTGACTATCTGAACAGGATGGCATTTTAAAACAGACTTCTTGAGCCGGGTGTGGTGGCACGTGCCTGTAATTCCAGCACTTGGGAGGCTGAAGCAGGAGGATTGTTGCAAGTTCAAGACCAGCCTGGGCTACAAAGTGAGCTTAAGGCCACCCTGAACTGTATAGTGAGACCCTGTCTCAGAAAGACAAAAAAAAAAAAAAAAAATTAACTAAAACAGACTTCCTGTACTGAATTCTGAGGTTTGTAGAATAATACTTTAATGCTGTAGAGACACGATTAGGCCAGTATTTAATCTCTATTATAAATTCTGTAGAAGACATCAGGAGTTAATCTCTCTGAAAGAAGACATTATTCACTAAATACTAGAATAACTGGATTTTGTCACATCATGCTCAGTATTTGCCAGAATAAATTCATGATAGTCTTAAGATTTAAAAAAATTGAATGGGACTTTATCTCAAAAATCTAGAAAAATATTTTTCTAGCTTAAAAGACAAAATCACAAAGCAGTATAAATTTCACTGCATAATAATGAATGCAGTAGCCAAAAATGATCCTGAAAATCAAAATGAAAAATAATACAGGAAAGTAATTGCAACAAAAATGAAAAGTAGCGGTTAAATGGCTGAAATATTTCTTGTGTAAAGCACTGATTCATTCATTCATTCATTTTACCATGGGGCCCTTGCTGTGTTGCGTAGGCTGGTCCAAAAGTCTCGGGCACAGGCTCAGATGGTCCTGCTGAAGCTTCCCAAATAGCTGGGACTGTAGCTGCATGCCACTGTGCTGGGCAAAATATTTCATATGTTTTATGAGAAAAAAAATTTGGCCTCAGTGTAGTGCAAAATATATAAAAAGAAAAAAGTGGAAATATTACCATTAAATGACATAAAAATCTTCAATATTAGTAGAAATGACACAGTAAACAAACAAAAAATATTTAAATAGTTTTAATTACGTTGAGGGTACCATGATATGGAAACTTCTCTTAATGGTACCTTACGTTGGCATGAACTTTTACAAGGTAGTCAGGCAGTATATATCAGGAGTTCCTAACATGGTCATCCCTTTTGACTTAGAAATCAAACTTACAAACTTCCGTATTTAGGAGGTAAATCCTAAATATGGATAAAGATAAGGATATCGCTAGAAATACATTGATCATAAATAGTAAAATCATAATGGAAACAATCTAAATGTTCAGTAGTCTCATTACAATTAATTACATTATTGTGAATGTACTTAAGAGGAAGTTGGGCAGTCTATACAAATAATTTTGAAACAAAACTATGTCATATATATAAAATGTGCTGTAAAATAATACATAAAATGCGTAATAAACTTTAATCAATATTTAATGATAATATATCTACCTTATTTGGTTTATCTTTTTCAACTTGAGACCACAGTTTTTTGTTACGAATTTATACAAGTATTCTATTATAGTAAAAATATTAACCATACTTCCTTATATTTGTTGTATGATGTGATGTATCTTTAAAAATGGTAAGTGTATAAAAAGCATACTGGTTATTTAAGGGAAGCTAAATTGTTTCTGAAATTTCAGTAATGTGCTAATAGTAATTTTATATTTATATGTATGTGCATGCTTAAGTATTTCTTAATAAATACATATTTCTTAATTACTTCATGAGGGGTTAGACCGTAGGATAAACTTGAATTCCAGTACTAGTTTTTATGTATTTACAGATTGACGTTGGACTCTTGCTTTCACGTCCGAGCCCCTTTTATCCTGCTGTAATCCTGGGCCAGCACTCACTTGTTGCTCTTACATGTTTCAAGGGGATATATTTGCTGACAAAGCTTGGAAAGCACGTCCTTCCTATGCAGAATCACAAATGACATGAGGCTGAACCATTGTTTCTGTTTTAGTATTGTGATAGATGGCATCAAATTTTATTCTTTATTGTATTGCAGTAAGGCATATTTTGTTCTGTAAGGACATTGTATTTTGTATAAGGACATGTAGAAATATAATCCAATCACATAATAAAGCTGTTGATAATTTTTTTTTCTCTTTCAAGTCATTGTTAAGAAGTCCTGAAGTAGTGCAGTTTTTACAGAAACAGCAGCAGCTACTAAATCAGCAAGTTTTAGAGCAAAGACAGCAGCAGTTTCCAGGAGCATCAGTGTGATGGAACTTATCAAGACTCTGGACATTTTTTTTATTGTAATATATGAATATATTTCTATACCAAAGGTAAATGGCGTGACATATGTCAATAAAATGTAAACATTTTCCTGTAGATCTACATGTGCATTTGGGTATAAATAAGTATTGTACTTTTTGTATATAATCCTTTCAAATCACCATGAATTTGAAGAAGTCAGCTTATCTTCTCAAAATAACATTTAATAACAGGTTTTTTTTTTAAGTACGTTCTTCAGTCATTGTTACTGAAGGTAATAAGGCAGTTACTTTCTGTGGAAGTTATCAAGTTAATAGATAATAATTCTGAGCCATCAAGCTCCAAAAAGCAGTTGGAAATATATGAGTATATTTTTTGATTGTCATAGTGAACTTGAAAACTGCAATTTTTAATGACTGGGCCAGGAATGCCAAATGTTGTAGAGTGACTGGGATAATCTCACACAACTAAACATTATTTTCCTGAGAATGCCAACATTACTTCTTTTAAGAAACTGTGATAGCTATTACTGTGATTACAAGTAGTTGGAGCACCTAGAATCAGATTCTTTCTTTGTAGTTAACACTGAAGCTGTCAGAAAGATAAACATTCTATATCTATAAGGAAAGTTATCATTGGTCATTGTTTATTTATGAAATCATAGATGTGCTGGTAAAAATCTAAAAGAAGAATTAAATATTCCAGAGTGAATGTACATCTCCTCGAGTTGGCTTCTGTATTTCGTGTGAGCTATTAGTGTTGTTCTTTAGAGCAGACCCTCTGATGTGTTGAATTTGTGGATAGTACACATGCAGCTTAACCCACCAATATTTTTTTTTGTTTTTTTGTTTTTTTGGTTTTTCTCCCGTACTGGGAACCGAACTCACGACCTTGCGCTTGCCAGGCAGGCGCTTTTGCTGCTGAGCTAAATCCCCAGCCCCAACCCACCAATATTAAGACCAAATTATTTTATCTTCATTTTCCATTAAAGGGATATCCTGAAAATAATACTAGCACTCTACCATTTTATCAGTGCTTTTCAAAATTGAGCTGTTTTACAAATACATTATTCCTAAGTACTATTCAATAAAGATGGGTAACCTGGACATTTTTTTCTTGTATTTTTTCCTAGGAAAACTTTAAATAAAGGTAAATAAACCAATAATAAAGCAAGTGTCAAGAGAGTCTATCCAGTACTAGAATAATAAATATTATGTGTCTCAAAATGAACTGGACAAAAATTTCTTAGTTTTTAAGCTCTGAGATATCTATTGCGTTAAAGTTAGTCATAGCTGTTTTACTAAATATTGATGGGGAGAAAGAATGTTTTTTCATTTTTATGTATGTTTTATACTTGAAGATCTGTTTGCAAAAACACTTTTGCCAAAATTGCTCATTAAAATCCACTTGTTGACCTCGGAGTTGTCTAATTCACTGACTCCATTTTCTGTAGTGGCCGCGCACACTGGATGCAGAGGAATTAACTTCCTGTTACCATATTTACAGTATTGGGCATGTTAGAATTCCTGGAGCTTACATTAACTTTTGTGGTGAAAAAAATAATAGCTTACACTTCTTAAAATGAACTAAGTGAAATGGGAAAGTAGTAGGCCAGTGAGAGCTGAATGAATTCATGTATTTATGAGAATATCGAGATGACTAGTAGCCACTAGACCCTAAAGTAGATCATTGAGAGCCTCAGTATCTTTTCCCCAGGGTACTTTTTAAAATACAATGTAGTAGCTCTCCATTCATGAATTTGGATGGGAATATGGTAGTTTGCAGTATACTTTAATTATGATCTGCCACATGGGAATTTTTTCCTTTTAATACTGTCAAAGCAATAAGGTTTTTACCTATTTGGTATAGATGCATTGCAGTTTGTCTCCAGTTTTTCATTCTCTGTTCTCAAGTTCTTTGTTGCATGCCTGCAGCTTCTTCCACCCAGGAGGTTGAATTACTTAAGCTAGACTTGTTTGGACCAATATAATACAAATGAAATTAGTGTGCCAGCCCTGAATAGACTCTGCTTTTGAACATTTCCACTTGTAATGTTAGACTTATGCCCTGCTACCGTAGTATAAGGGCAGTCTAGCCTGCCTGTTAGTGACAGCGGTGTCATCCCTATTGTACCACCTGATAGCCAGCAAACAGCTAGAGGTACGTAAGTGAGGCTGTGCTACACAAACTAGATTTAGAGGTCTCATTCAACCCAGCTTTTCCCCTTCTGGGTATCTTCCCAGAAGAACTAAAAACCATACCATAGCCATCTCTGTGCACCCATGTTTATAGCAGCGCAATTTGTAATAGCTAAATCTTGGAAACAACGCAAATGCCCATCAACTGAGGAATGGATAAAAAAGATGTATTTTTTAAAAAGGGAGTATTACTTAGGCATAAAGAAAGATAAACTTGAGCCTTTTATAGGTAAATGGATGTAACTAGAGCACATCCTCATAAGTGAAATAAATCAGACTTGCATGTGTAAACATTGTATTGTCTGCCTAGTGTAAGAACTTGAAAGAGTAAATAAAATCTGAAAGGTACAATAGATATTGTAAAAGGGAAAGAAACTGCTGAAAAGAAAAGAACTGGGGTGAGGGAAAGAAGAAAAGAAAGAAGGGAAAAAATATATATATACACAAGATGGCTAAGGTAATTGTACTTGTAGTTTCTGTTGGTTAATTGAGAGGAACAGTTAATGCTTAATTTTTTTTATCAGTTTTGCAGGCCAATATGTTAATCTGAACAACTACTTTGAAGATAACCATGTAACAACCATTGTTGATTTCCTATCATATTGTTTTGAAATTCTGTATAATTTTTAATGTTTTGTTTTTTACTCTCTTTGAAATAAAAAGATCTAACAAAAAGGGTACCCCTGAAAAAAATGTGTGCATGATTCTGTTTATGGAAAGCAGAAAAGCAGGTGCAGGAGAAGTCAGAGCAGTGGATTCTGGGGGGACAGTGTCATGCCTCAGAAGGGCAACAGGAGGCTCCTCGTGTCATAGGAGTGCTCTGGTTACACAAGTTGATTGTGCATGTGCGTTCTGTTACAGAAAGTTTAGCCAGCTGTGCATTTTTGTATTTTTATATGTTTCAGTATATAGTGTGTATTTTAATTTTTAAAAGAGTTGAGATTTTTAAAAACGACTTTCTCAGCTGCCCCGCAGCTGGGTCTGACACGCAAGCGAACTCTGGCCGGTGGAACGTGAACAGAAGCAGTGTGTGCGCCTTCCGGATGGTGCCCTTAAAAGGAGCAAGCAACTTGCTTTCCCTGTCTCTCCATCCTGCTGCCTGGAATGTGGACGAAACAGTGGAACATCCCTGGCTGAATGAGGATTATTCACAGGGGAAAATGAAACAGCACAACAAGCAACTATGTCCTTTGTTAGCTGCAAGGAGCAGAGCTCCAGGTATTATTACTAGGTGAAAGAAATGGACTGTATCGCTTCTGACTGGTAATTATGATATCTTCCGTAACTGCTAGTATAGCCAGTGAAAGCTATACCCTAAATAATACTACAGGTAAAAGAATTGACAAGTGGTATTAAAGACTTGCTCTGCTGAAAGCTAGGAATTTGTCATGGCAACCTGCAATTATGTGACACCATTTCACAGGACTCAACCTGCCATTATAGTAGGAAACATAAATTATAGACTTGATCTAGGGCTCATTCACTGGAAGAAGGGGATCAGAAGGTTAGGATGTTTTTAACAGTACTTTCTTGATAGAAGCTAGAGTTCAGGCTAAGCAGATGAGATGAGGCCAACAGGGACTGCACTTCCTGTGACATTGCAGTACAAGTGTAGGGAGAGAGAGGATACAAGATACTTAATCTAGGAAGCTGGGCTCAGAATGCATTAGCGACTGCCCCAGTTTTTACTGGACATAATCAAATTATATCAAGAAATGAATAAGGTGGTCTTTTGATCAGCTACAAGACCCTCCCCCAGCTTCTGCTTCAAGGTTTTGATTTAGGAGACCAACTAAATAAACAAGTCCGAAGGATTTAATGACAGGGCTGTCAGTCAGGAAAAGCTCGCTTCAGAAAGAAGTCCAAAGGACATGCTTTAGCTCATCAACCAGCAACTCTGCACTGTTACAGAAACTTGATTTTAAAGAATGGCAAGAAAAAAGAAGGACCTCAAAAGAAGTAGCTCTCAAAGGAGACACTTGCCGGGGCTGGGGATTTAGCTGAGCAGCAAAAGCGCCTGCCTGGCAAGTGCAGGGTCGTGAGTTCGGTTCCCAGTACCGGAGGAAAAAAAAAAAAAAAAAGGAGACACTTGCCGACAGCAACAGACTAAGAAACAGGGAAATTGCACAGGGTCATAACAGTAGTAAATTATATATACAGATCCACATATATACATGCCTATATGCAGAATCAGAGTTGCTTTTTCATAAAGGAAAATAGGGACATTGTGGGGGTCACAGGTGGTGGGTAGGGGTAGGTGGGGTAGATGATGGGGTCAGGAGACAACTTTTGATCAAATAAACCTATTTTTAGCCAGGCATAGTGGTGCATGCCTGTAATCCCAGCACTTGGGAGGCTGAGGCATGAGGATCGCTGTGAGGTTTGAGGCCCCACTGGGCTACAAAGTGAGCTCAAGTCCAGCCTGAACTGCATAGCGAAACCCTCTCTCTCTCTCTGTCTCTCTCTCTCTCTGTCTCTGTCTCTCTCTCTCTCTCTGTATCACACACACATGCAAATAAACCTATTCTTGAATTTTTTTTTACCATGTACATATGACCTTGTTTGAAATTGAGAACAGTAAAGACTGTTAGAATTATTTCTCTTTTGCTGTTTGGGTTTATGGAAAGAAAAACATTTATATTAGTATTTAAAGTTTTTAAGTAAAATTTAACACTTTAAGATTTGAACCTTTAAATAAAAAGATTTGAATCAGGGCCCAGTAAATCATATTATATGTACTGAGGTTTCTTTTTTAGATCTCCTCCTTTTTATTTATTTTTTGCTTACTTATTTACATATATATGATATTTATTTAGAGTGACATTTACCTACTAGAATTTCTTACCATCCATACTGAGATCCAAAATGTATAAACTTCTCTACTGGAGATGCCTATACAAAAATATAAAGACAATGTGAAAATACATCAATTTATAGTTTTCAAAATAATCCTACATATTTAGGTGCCCTCTAAAGCAATCCTAGCCGGGTGTGGTGGCACACATCTGCAATCCGAGCACTCGGGAGGCTGAGGCAGAAGGATTGTGGTGGGTTTGAGGCTACAAAGTGAGCTCAAGACCAGCCTAAACTGCATAGTGAGGCCCTGTCTCAAAAAGACAAATAAATAAATAAATAAAACAACCCTAAATGCATGTGCAGCTATTATTTTGTAGGTAGAAACAGGCTTGCAATGTTTACATCACTGCCTCCAGTTTGCAGAGCTATGGGAAGTAAGCCCTGTGATCCCAGCTTTTTGCTCTATGGTGCAACACAGGCCAGTGTAACCGGGGCATGCACTTTGCATTCTGGCCAGAGCTGTGCTGTAAGAATAAAGCTTTTGTACAAATTGAGCTTTGGTTTTGGGAATGAGTTAAAAGATACATTTTACTTAACTCTGATTATGTGGCCTTAGAAAGTACTTTCATATGTGCTAATTCCTGCATGATAAGGCAAGAATTACCACCCATTTTGAATGAGGAGAAAACTAGAATTTATAAGGTCTTATACAACAGATCGCTCTATCTGTTAGAGGAAAGCCAAGCTTTGGACCTAAATCTTCTGTCTCCTAGCTGAGGCTCTTTCTCCAGTAATGTGTTGTTGCTACAGTAAGAACTAACACTTTCAAGCGCCTGGTTTTTCACAGTACACATTCAATAAACACTAATTACAAATTTTACATAAAAATATGCATATGTACACATATATAAATATACTTCTACTACATTAACTACAGCAGTGTGATCATATCGTAGATGACGAGGTTTCTTTTGTAGATTTCCTCTTGCTTTTTCTTTCTTCTTTTCTCTGTCTTCCACGTACCATCCAACTTCTAACTCACCTTTGTCACAACCCAATATGTAATTTCCATGTTGATATAATTAATATAAATAACTATATATACATATATTTTATATATATATTTAGAATTGGCTTTGCTTCATAAAAATGTGGGTATGCAATACATATCTATCTATCTATACATAGATAGATAGATGGATTTAGAATTGGCTTTGCTTCATAAAAAGTCGAATCTCTACGGCTTGCACATGTTTTATGGCTTGCAGTGTTTACATTACCGCCTCAGGTTTGCAGAGCTATTGGAAGTAAGCCCTGTGATCCCAGCTGCCTGCTTTTGTGTAACTTTTGCTTACAAATGCTTTTGTGTAACTAATTGATAAGCTAATTGTAACTCATTGATATGGAAATTTTACGATGTTGTAAAGCATTATTATTCCTTCAGTTTCGGTCTTTAGTTAAGAGAATGAGTATCATGACCACAAATGCATAGGTAGAAAGTGAATATTATACTTGTGACAGCCGATGCTGTTGACACATTTGAACCTGTGTTCAGATAGCAGTTTATCTGAGAATGGGCTGAACTGTTTGCCTAGCAGACCTGCCTCACATAAAAAAAAAAAATGTCTGATTTAAGTACTGCTTTGATTTAGTTTATTTATTTATTTTTTTGGTAGGAAATTATCAATGGTTATTGTTTTACATATTGTTATCTACAAGATAGTTTCTCAGGAGAACAAATAGACAAATAATAGTGAGTTACAGACAAAAGAGGTAGGAGATTATCAATAGTTGT
>NW_004955431.1:9189060-9192353 GCF_000276665.1 Chinchilla lanigera | reverse complement strand
TCCCCGTGCACCAGGGCTTGATTGAGTTTAATGTCAACAAGTGTTCTTAAAATTGTAATGAAAATGCTTGACAAATTTCATAATTAGGTAAGTTGGTGTCCCCCTCAAGAGATGGGCTGTTTCTTTCTATTATCCTTAAATATATAGTACTCCACTCCCCAGATAATCATCTGTATTATTCAAAAGCACTGGTGATTCGCTCCCTGCACCCCTCAGTACTGGGGATTGAACTCAGGGCATTCTACCACTGAGATACAGCCCTAGTCAGACCTATTTATTAAATTTTGAAGCAGCATTCTGCTAACTTGTCCAAGCTGGGCTTGAACTTGCAATCCTCCTGCCTTGGCCTCCCAAATAGCAGGGATTACAGGCATCCACCATCACTCCCACTTTATAAGGTACTGTTCTTATCATCTGCAGTAATAAAAGTGAATCTTTCCTGTCTGTATCTTTAGCAACAGAAAAACATGCAGCTTTTCTGTTAAGCTTACGTTGTACTCAGTAAGCACACATGCTGATTTTCTTGAGTTATTTGTAACTTGGACTTAAGAAGTCACAAGAGTATGTGCAACATGAAAACTAAAGCAGCAGAGGAAAACAATCCGGAGATAAACTATGACAATGGGATTTTCTGTTTGTTTTTAAACTGTACCTTGTATGCGTTACTATTCTCAAATGAGAGATCAGAGTCAGCACTAAGTTTTATATTGCTTGTCTTTGAAAATATACTAAGCAGGCTATATTACTAGTATATTAATATTGAATATTTGCACAGTTTATTGCTGTTTGTGAGGATAATATTATCATACTAAACTGCACACATAAATCAGCACTTCAGCGAGGGTAACTGAGGGTAATGTGTTTCCTTTCAGAAAATGAGGGCACCTAGGGATTGGAGAAATTGATATTCTCTTAAAGATTACCTAAAATTGTCTCCCAGTAAGGAGACTGAAATGCTTTGAGCAGGACAGTGCTCAGAGACCCTTGTTTCCAAGATCCTATTATACTTTAAAGCTTGCCTTTCCTAAGTATCACCATGCATATGACATCCTGCCTGCCTGCCAGGTGCTAGTGCTCGCACCCTTGCAGCCGGGGAAATGCCTGTCCAAGTGGAACCACGCATACCCCTCTTACCTTGTACTCCAACTGCTCTTTGATGCCCACATGATAGGTTACTGTGTTGTTTCCTACATCTCTTCTATTTCTCGCTTGCCTCTTTAGCGCCAGCAACACAGAATGAAGATTGCCCTTAGCTCACAAGTCGCAGACAGTTGCAGCCTTTAATTGGGGGCAGAAAGTCTATCCGACATTCCCACTTCCCTCAATTCTTCCTGCTTTGTTAGCTATGGCCCCTCCGCCAGGCCAACCACTGCCCAATCTGAATGGCAACAAGAATGCAGTATTAACTCTGAAAAGCCCACGCTGGAGTGGAAGTCTGGGTGCTTTCTGACCAGCAGAGCACCAGCTCCTGAGTGTGTCCTGCCAGCTGTGTGCCGCAAGTCAGATGCCAAGACTGTTGTAACCATGACAAGTGTAGCTGTAGCAGCGGTGGTAGTGTCCTAAGACCAGAACTGTTCCCATTGCCCATAGTCCCCTTGCTGGGAAATGCAGTAGCTCACCACCAACATTAGTAACAGGAGGCACGAACTGACGGGTTTATTTCCAGCAGTCAAAATGGTCAGCCTTCCACATGATCTGGGAGAGAAAAGTAAGGATTCTGGATAGAGATCTCAAATAGTTTATGTACAGGCATTGCGGATTAAACTAGGATGCTGATCAGGATCAGTGTAACAATCATATAAGGAACTGCGTGTTTTCTCTTTAAATTTTTTTTTAATTTTTAAAAGATGAGGTCTGGCCATATTGCCCTTGCTACCCCTGAACTTACGGACTTTAATATTTCTGCCTCAGTGTCCTGCGCACCCAGCTTGCAGTTACTTTCAAAGAGGTTTGCCTATATTTTGTGATAAGCTGTTCTACCTAAAATCTCTTGGTGAACAAAAGACAGAGTTTTATCGCTATTCCAAACACCTGAGAGTCCCAACTACCATTTCATTCATCTACCACCACCCCAAAGCACAGTGGCTTGACAGAACCTTGGCACTGTTTGTTGCTGTTCCTAATGTTCCTAACGTTAGAGGTGGGCTGAGCCTAGCTGAGGCTTCTGGTCATCTTGCTCAGGGCGCCTCATGAGGTTGTCTTCAGCGGGGAGAGTGGCCATGACTGGAAAACACCCAGGTGGCCTCTCACCCCTCAGAGCAGGATGTGGGAAACCAAACGCCCCTGAGCAAATCTGACCAGCAGTTTTTGTACTGCCATGAGCAGAGGCTTTTACATTTCTAATTCTTTAAAACTAAGTTTTACATTTTTAGATAGTTGAATAAAAAAGGAAAATACTTTGCCATGGGTGACAAGCATATGAAATTCAAATGGCAGCATCCATAAAGTTTTATTGAAACACAACCACATTCATTCACTTGTTACAGCTACTTTTGCACTAACGGGAAAAATTGAGTGGTTGGGTGAAACACAGAGACCACATGGCCCAGAAAGCCAAAAATATTTACCACTGGGCCCTTTGTGTGGTGTTGGCCGGCCTCTGCTCCAGGGCCTCTGCTCACAAACATCTCTTCTTTCCCTCGTGTAGTCCAAGCTGCCTGCATGAGGTCTGTCGCAGCAGGTATGTTCCAAGAAGACAAGCTCCACGCCCAGCACTTACTGAGCTTCTGCTCGCGTGAGGCCGCTAACTTCCCACCATCACTGCGGGATTAATACTGGGATGTGTAGTTCACTGGGGGGCACTGAAGTAAAATCTGAGTTACTCAGTACATAGGTTAGAAATCCTAGTTTATTGGGGAGCTGCCACCTGTGAGAAGGACTCTATATTAAGAGTCAGTGGACACAAGCTAGTAATGATTTTATCTTCAATAGATAACGCTTTTACCTGGGAGCAAGGTAAATTAAATCAATGGAGCCTATGGTAGTCTGAACACTGTCCCCCAAAGGTATCTACGTAGTAACTCCTGGAACTGCTGGTAGACATTACCTTGTTATGGTTTGTGTCTGGGTGTCCCCCACAAAGCCTCATGTGGTCATGGGGCAGGCTTCTAGAGTTTGATTGATTATGGGTATGAGAGCTGCACCCGCCCTGGAGTGGATAGTTTGCATATGTAAGGGAGAGCAAGAGGCTGCCTGGGGTGATTCCTGGCTTTTTGTGCTTGTTGCTTTGCGGTGATCTGCCGCCCTGAGCTGTAGCTCTCTGCCATGTGCCACTCTGCCTTGTAATCTGCCAA
>NW_004955431.1:9130585-9188773 GCF_000276665.1 Chinchilla lanigera | reverse complement strand
CTAGATAGATTATGTAGAGGAGAAACTCCAGAGATGTACTTTAAATTAACCAAAAATAAAAAATTCTTTCTTATCCTATTTGATCAGCTACATGGAATACAATGTAACTCAAAAATTATATCATCTGACAAAATGTGCCCCTGTATAACCAGTGCTAGGCATGTAGGATGCCTTCAAATATTTTTGTGGGTAGAATTGAAAGCACAAACTAAAATTACCTGAAGCATCTAAATCATCATATTTTCAATGACATTATTAATCTGCCTTCAGATGATGACTGTAATAAATAATTATTATAATAATTATAACTGAATGTAAGAGAACTGATTGCACACTCTTTGAGCCAAAGTCTTCCCCAATATTAAAGAATATGTAATCTGTATTGTACATTTTAAGTTCTCTGCTTTTTGCTCAAGGCTTTCTAAATTCTGACCAGTTCATAGCTAGAAATTTTGTGTGTGTGGTAAGACAATTTTCAGCCTCAAACTGCCAAAGTGAGGGATATGTTTCCCAACAAGATATTCTAAAGCTACTTGTAGCACACCTCTAGCATGATTCAGGGGATCAAATCCAAAGGGATTCTATTATGGGTACTTTACCAGTACAGCTGCTGTGATTTGTCATGCTGGATCTGAGAATCCGCTGTCCAGAAGTCCTAGTTCAGTAAGTAGAACCTTTCTCTACCTCCAAGCTCCTGCCCATGTCTACCTCTTTCCTCTGCATGAAGCCATTATAAATTATTTACTCGTTACAATGCCAATGGACCATGCTGTTTTACCAAAGTTCTCTCCATTCCTTTTAGTTCTTTTCTATTCCTTTCACAATTAAAGTGGCCTCTCTAATTAAGACCAAGCTTTCTATTTCTTTTAAATGCCAGTGGGAAACAAATATCAGTTCTTCCAACTTTTGTTTACAAATGCATTTCTTAGTAATAATTTCACAAACTCCCTTAGAAAAAAATTTAATCAATTTAATCTTAATTGTGTATATAAATAGTTTTAAACCTTATATTGAAATTGTTTTAATATACAGATGCTCCTTAACTAATAATGAGGTTATATCCTTACACACCGATTTTAAGTTGAAAGTAAGTTAAAAATGCATTTAATACACTTAACCTACCAAACATCCCAGACACATAATACCACAGAGTATCCCGTAGTTTAGCCTCACAACTATGTGGCTGCCCAGGGACTGTGGCTCGCTGCTGCCTCCCAGCATCCCCGGAGAGGAGCATCCATCTGCACATCACACTGCATGTCCAAGCTTTCCTGAATGTTTCAGCTTTCACACCATTCTAAAACACAAAACTCAAATTGAGCCACTGTGCATTGAGGACCATCTAAACATTTAAATATTTACATTGACATGAATTTCACTGTTCACATTCACTGAGTGTGGCACTATATTTAACTTTTTAAAAAGAATTTTGTCAAGAAAAACTGAATTCGTTAACAAATGAATTGTAAAATTACTATTATGTTAGCCTGGAGACTAAGTGTACAGAAAAAGATAAACTGTCATGACATCAGAATAAACAAGACACTTTTACAACGTAAGTGTCTGGAATTCTTCAAATTGTGCCTAACACCAGCAGGGTTATTTTGATAATTTTTAGGTGTGTCCCTTTCTAAACTGGGAGGTAGGTACCCTGCCACTTACAAGCATTATCTGTAACACACTGCAAATGTGAATAGTTTTTGCCTGAAATGCCAATATGGACATAATTTTCATGATTTACTCCATTCTATCCTAGTATTTATTATATTACTAGAGCAATACTGAGGTGATACAAAATATCTTTTATCAGGTGCATGCAAATTATGAAGCCATCAGTGACAAGGCAGACTTTCAGAATTCAGGTCTTTTTATCAACTTGGTGATGCAGTATCAGAATTCCTTATGCTTCTAATCTTTACTGAAACTCACATTTGAAAATACACGCTTAAAATTAAACCACTTTTAACTGTTTCACTGTCAAAGCTATCTTATTATTGATTTGCAGCTGAATAGCTATATCCAAACTGAATCACCAGCCTCTTCTCAGATGCCCACCAGCTGCTTGTGGTCACTTAACATGCAACTAAAGACTTGAAATTATTATTTTGAAGGGAAGGAACTAAATATTTAGAGTTTTTTTGAAAGAGAACTGTAAACAAATACTATTTCTGCCTTACAGTGTGAACTCCAAATGCCATTCTAACCAAATGAAGCTGGAAAAGGCTGAAGTGAGATACAATTTATGCCCTTAAAGAGAGAGGGATAAACAAGGTGGTGTGGGAAATGATAACTGGCAACTGGTGGGTCCAATGGTTATGGACCTGTGTAGGCACACCTGGAATGGCTTGCTAAGGGAGCTACAGAAGAAAGTCAAGCTGGACCTGCCCAGAATCCTTCCCTGTCCCACCGAGCCTGATGAAGATGTCATTCCTATTCTCCCTCACCCCAGGGCCGACCACAGGTGACAATAAACAGACTTTACAGGTTTATCATGTATCTTACTTCACGACTTGGTTATCTTAAGGCATAAATGTTACTGTCATTATATCTATAGTGCTTGTTGATACACAGGAGCTACAAAGTTCCTGAGGTGATGAAAATACTACTTCTGTGAGATAAGCTAATGTCTAAAGACAGGATTTTATGTCTATCTACACTGTGATATATTTAAACTGTGTACAAGTCAGTGTTTGAAATGCCAAAACCAAGTACTCCATAAAAGAATGGGCCCAGGAACCATGGGACATGAAGAGACAAACGGGATATCATCGGTGTCCAGAAACTGAGATTTACTAGGCCTTTTCTCTCCTCCTCTCCTCCTCCCCCACTCTCTCGCTTCTTGGTGCTGGGAACTGAACTCAAGCTTTGCACATGTGAGGCAAGTGCTCAGCCACTGAGGTACATCTCCAGCCCTCCTGAAATTTAAACCAGAAGTCTTCTGATCCACCAACATCTGATCTCAGTAGCTTACCTTTCAACCATTTCTGTTGAAGTTTCACAAAATACTTCCTTTGCATAAAGGGATCCATTCCTTTAAAACAAAATGACTGACCTAATTAAAAAATCAAATTTTCTAGAAATATTACAGACTTTTCCTCCTATATATGAAGACAAGTAAATTTAAATGGAGGGAATTAAGAATTTACAGTTTTAGATATTTTCATACTTACCATGGACTTCATTTTAGTTTTTCTCAATTGCCTTCTTTTAGCACTTTTTTAATGAGCAATATATAGCAAAGTACAGCTATTTATGATAATAAAATCGATCATTCCAATACATTGCAATGTCACTTCATATTTGCTACTACCCAGAAAAAAGCTTCAATGTACATCTAGATGGTCCCTGTCTTACAATAATTTGACTTATAGTTTTTAAATTTACAATTCTTCCACTGTACGCATTCTGTAAAAACCACACTTTCCATTTTTAATTGCGTTCTTTTCCCCAGTCCATGATCCCCAGCATGGTGCCCTTGCACTGTCAGGCATGGCAGTGAGCAGCGGCTCCCACTCAGCCACACGGTATCCGTGGAAAACAGCCAATACTCTAGAGCGCTGGGTTGCTAAGGTAGGATGTTTGGTGGGCTTGGTGTATTCACTTCATTTTTGATTTACTATAATTTGCAGTTACAAGAGTTTTATAGAGGTTGTCAATTGAGAAGCATTTGTATATTCTAAAATTTCTGCAAGCTGTTTAATTCAAAATCACCACTTAATTTCCTCCAGAAGATGAATTTTTTAAATGTCCTAT
The DNA here is from genome assembly GCF_000276665.1 of Chinchilla lanigera. Lineage (NCBI taxonomy): Eukaryota > Metazoa > Chordata > Mammalia > Rodentia > Chinchillidae > Chinchilla > Chinchilla lanigera. Next base: position 9,185,020 of record NW_004955431.1, on the reverse strand, counting down.
TTTCAAATTAGAAAGGTTTCAGATTAACCATGGTGAGGCACTGCAGCTCCACAGGCAGTGAATCCTCCTATGAAGTGTGTAAGAAAAATGCGCCAACACATCTCGGTACAGTATTCTTTATTACAAACAATCATAATACAGTGGAAGTGTGCATTTCAAGGATGAATGAAGCCAAGGTTATTATCATCAAAAGCATTACTTCACTCAAATAGTTTCTCCTTTTTGTGTATTTTACATTCATTTGAATTTATCTTTAACATATGGCAGGGTCACCTAACCTCGTACAGTTCAGCCGTTAAATCACAATAGGGAAGACAATTTGGAATGCATGTTATATCTTACTTGCTTATTGAATACACCTACCAAGTATCTGAGACGCATTCAAAGTTAAGCAGGAGCTTCAGGCGCAGGTGATATTTATGAAACATTTTTGTTACTGATGTTTTGCTGTTGGCATGGGATAGCCACAACCTTAGAAAACAATAAAAAGGGGATTCTAAAGGCTAGGTAACTGGCTAACTTTTCCTGATGTATACTGAGTATAAAAACAAAATAAAACAAAACAAAACATAAAAGTAGGTTTTAAAAAGTGACATCTTTTTGGTTGTAAAGCACTAGCAGCTATGAACACGTCATCTAACTAAAACAAAATTTTCACATCTCATTTTTTTAATACTCAAAAAGAAATACTGGCTTGAACAACATGAACAATGTTCTGGGTCTTGTGAGGGGGCCAAACAGTAGCTGCTCTCTGTCCCATGGTTCCCATCACGGCAACCTGAGACACATGAGCGGTGCTGATGCATTTCATGGCCCGCCGTGTCTGCTTTGCTTGTCATGCTGTGGAAGGATGCTATTCAAGATTTTGGCTTGCTACAGCATGGAATGAATGCTAAGTGACTACACTTCAAAATCTGGAATCAAATACTACATTACAATCTTTGAGAATTGTTAGCAGCAAAAGAAAAAAAAGCTGGTTGAGATGTGTCCGTACGAGGTGGAGGGAAAGTTCAGTGGCAGACCACTCACCTAGCATGTGTGAACCCTTAGGTTCAGTGCCCAATACTGGGAGAAAAGAATGGGTATTTACAATGACCCGGGGAGACACTTCGAAAGTCTCCAAATTTCACAGGCATCCTAGAAAGGGGTTTGGGTGGGGCATGACTGGTGATAATGACACGCGCCATTTCATAATTTATTTTTCACAGAAGTAACTCAGGCACAATGCATGATTTTCTCATGGTTTTATAGCTGCATTGAAATCCATGTGTTTTTTAAAACTGTCACTGTTGTTTTACATGTCATTTATAAACCACTACTTCTGACTGATTCTATAAAGGTATGAGATTCCCAGAGGATGAGTTTGACAGCTTATGGAGAGGATCAACAGGCTGCTTTTGTTTTCTGTTGTAAAAGCTATGTGTATTTGAAACTCCCATGCAATGGTACTCATACGAGACTCACCATATTAATGACTTTTCCAAGAAAAGCAGAGATGGGAATTATTAGAAAACAAGGAAGCAAATATGGGGCGGGGGGGACAAATTCTGAAACACGGAAGAAAAGTAGCATTTACCTAAGGAATCCATTACCTGGTTTCTCAGAATAGAAGGGAAATAAAACTTAAAAACAGAGATGCTTAAAAGTCATTGACATTTTTGCAAGCAAAAGAAAGTTCACATACATTGTTTTCAAAGTTGCAAAGCATGGAGATGTCTACAAAACCGGGTTCCCTGTTCGACTCTACTCCATGATGCTGCGACCGTCTCATTTCCTTTCGATTCCACAGTACCTAACATTGTACCTTGACAATACATAGCTGATGAACCAGTAAACTATGTGTTTTTCTAAACACTAAGTGGGCTGCCTAGTTTCAATGTAAAAAGTAAGAAGTACTCTCGATTATATATAAGAAAGTTTCTATTACAGAACACTAGTCCTTACAAGAGGTGACAGTAGTAGCTCACTCATTTATCTTTTTCATATGATCCTTTCTAACTTGAATATAGTTTGAGGAGAAAAAACTACATGTGCACTAATGCTAGACAGAATATATAAATGAAGAAGCCTCACTGATGACTGAAATAGTTTGTTAGAAGCGTAACTTCTATCTCAAATTACACATTTTTAAGAGACTGTGACCTATCTTTTCAAGCAATGTAGGGTTTAGTGGGTGGCAAACACCTAGAAATTTCTGGGATTTCCCTTTATCATCCACAAAAAAAAAAAGAACAACTTTTTAATAGTGTACACATTTTTTAACGATGCCCTGTTATTCAGTACCACTTTTTCTCCCAAATTATAGGGAGCATGAAATTATTATTACTTGACTTCAGGAGTTATTTCCATGTTGGAGACTTTAGCTTTAAAGCAAGCTACCAGATTGAACCAGTGGATGATTTAACCAATACAGACACTAAGTTAATTAATTCATACATTTGATCCAACCATGTGTCTAGATTTTCCCAAAGGCTTTGTTGCTGTTTTAATAATCTGTAAGAAGTTGATATTTGCCAACAGGCAAGAAAATGTGGCACAGGGGGTGCCCTGACGGGAGCCTGAATGCAGGAGTGTGAGAAGGTGCGAGTGAGTGTGCGGTGCTCGGCCAACCCTTTTACCCCTCCACTTCTTCCCCGCACGGACTCACAGCGAGCGTTCGCGCACTCTGCATAGACTCAGCCGTCTGCAGGGCTGCCCAACAAGACGACCAAGAGGAACAGCACCGGGTTTCCAATGTGGAAAGCAGGCGCCTCCTCGGGGATTATTAGACTAAATTCTGCACTGAACTTATCATTTGGGCTGTTGGCTCATTTCATTCTACTTTTGTAATTATTTTCCCTTACAAGACTCACTTTTGCATTGGTAAATTGAGGCATCGTGACTCTTCACAGTTTGTTTTCCAATCACAGTTTAGATTTGTTTTAAATGTACCATTGATAATAGCAAAGTAGTTCAACCACAGTGTATGCATTTCAAATTCAGAAGTGAAGTTTCTGTGGTTTATCTCACATAATTCATTGGAGAAGCTTAATTCCACCCCACCCAACCCTCACCATTAGCACTAAAAGTGACACCATTTAAACCGTACAGATTGGCTGCTTTGTGTGTGAAAGTACGATTTGCTCTAGTGCCACTAATACCTGCGCTTTGCAATATGAACAGTTTCTGCATTTCTGCCTGGCCACACATGCTGGATATGACATGCAAACTTGAGCGCCTTCCACTTCACCTACCATTTACACTTTTGCCTTTCATCCATTTCCTCCCACAAAAGAAGAGGCTTACTATGGCAGAGGCTTGAAAATCCTGCCTTTCCAATCACTCTGTACTGGCCCCAGGTTAACTAGGTAGCATAAAACAAACGGTGATAAAAAATATGAACTGTATCCATTATACGTATTTACACAGGTATTTAGAAACCTCAACTAGTTGCAAATCTGAAAGGATATAAGCGACCGCTTGTGACAGCATCTATCCTATGGAAATGAAGCTCAAGACACAAATGTTAAGACACTGAAGAAATGGGGTTGTGTGGAGAGCCCATCTGGGTCAGGACTTTGTCCAACCACTGCAGGGGTCCGTGAAGGTGAATCTCAATCCAGCACGGGGTGCTCGTGACATCCTGGCGATGGTATTCAGCTCCCCAGCCCTGAAAAGCAAGAATGGAACCCAGAGTGACTGTGCCGCTTTATGGTCCAGATCCACCAGACGGAGCAGGGGGACACAGAGCCCACACACCCAGGCAGCTCCTCAAACCTGAGTGGGAGAGAGCACAGATTCCACCCTCCTCCTAGTACAGGTGCCTTCTGCACCAGCCAGCTGCCTCAGAGGAATCCGGATCAGTGCACCCTCTGGGCTCGCAGGCAGGTACCCGGTACCAATCCAAGGATGGCTGGGCTCTGGACATCACACGGGACATACTGATGTCACTTCCCCTTCCACCAGGAGAGATCCTCAACCTTATGTTCATTCACCCCCTTCATGATGAAGACAGCATCCTGCCCGAAGTGGCTTCTTGTGACAGACCAGGGACTGGAGCTGAAAGCTGCGACGAGAGACCTGGAGGACACTTGCAATTTCCTGGGTGGATTAGCAAACCTTATTTCTCTTCTCTTTACACAATTTTCCACTTATCACTATCCATAGGAGACAGACAGTAAATAAAATGAGTTTGCATATTTATCTCTATGTGATGCATTAGTGGGAAATTACTTGGAAATGAAGGGAGATCACATCTAAACAAATTAGTTTTGCTACCAGGAACAGTAATTCTTGGCAGAGGTGTTTAAAATTGGATTTCATAAATCAGTCTCACATGTGTAAACATCGCACTGTCTCCCTCGTGTAAGAAGCTGAGAGAGGAAATAAGACTGAAAATGTACAACAGATACCATGCAAGGGAAACTGCTCAAAAGGAAAGAAAAACTCGAATGAGAGAAAGGAGAAAAGAAGGAAGGGAAAAGGAAAAAATATATATATACACACACACAAGATAGTGAAGATAGTTATACTACTAATTGCTATTAGCTCACTGAAAGGAAAGGTATATGCCTATATTGCTTAATCAATTTTTCATGCTTATATCTAGTAATCTGAGCAACTACTTGGAGGATAACAATAGGCAATATACTAACCATTGTTACTCTCCTACAATCTTGTTTTGAAATTTTATACCATTGTTTTTATTGTTTATTTTTCTTTTCTTTAAAATAAAAAGAAGTTTCAGCAGAACTGTGCTGCCTGGTCACACTTTCCTTCCATGGCATGATCCTTAAGGTCCCTCCAGCGCCACCTGGCAGCCTCACCACAATCCTCTGGCCTCACTTCCCTTCTTGCTGATGGCTTCACTCCTCCTCCTCCCCTCAAAAGTCTCCAACACCTACTCCCCATACACTGGCAATGGACGATCTTTCTTTTCATAAGAAAAACGGAGCTATTAGAGAGTACAATTTCCATGGCACCTGCACCCACATACTCAGCCATTCTACCTTTTGCCATAAATTATCTGTGCTTCCAGATAAGCAGATCCATTCATCAAATACATCATTAGACTCACGAATCCATTTACACATTATTAAACTTAGTCTTACTGTTGTTTCATTGGTTGGCTTTTCACCGTTCTCTTTGCGGGCTACTTCTCTGCTCCCTCAACTTTAATGTCAAAGTGTCCTGGACCCAGTCCTAGATGCCCTCCCCCTCTTTGAAACCCAAATCAAAGTCATCCAGGACACGGAGTTAAATTTCACCCATATACAGTGAAACCCAGTTTACACAGCCAATAGCAACCTTTCTCCCCCAACACTCATCTAACTACACTCCGCACCTCCCTAGGAATGTGTGACAAATATCTCAAAGCTCCTGAACTCAGTTCTGTCTCCAATCCTGACCACTCATATCTCCATCATGGTTGAAGGCACGTAATTCTATTTTTCTAAACCTCTCTCCCTTGAATCTGAATCCAATCTGCCTTCACACCTGGGAGTGCTTCTACTTCTTACAACTTCCTGTGGCGCTGTCCTGGTGGGGAGGCCATCACCTCCCACTTGAACAACGCAGCCCAACCGCCTCCTCACCGTCCTCGCTGCTTCTCACCTTACCTGCACCGTGCCTACTCTGCACACACAGGCCAGAGTGGTCCTCTCCAAGCATAGCTCACGCCATGAAACGCATCTGCCGAAACCCCTGCGCAGCCCTACCACCTCTTTTCAGTAAGCTCCTAGGACAATTCTCATCCCATCTCATCGCCGCGTTGGGCTACAGTCACAAAGTCTGCTTCTCTCCAAATTTCCAGCACGCTCTCGCCCTGACATTGAGTGCTTGCTCCCTTCCCCGAGCCTGTAGTGCTCTTACCCCGGAGGCCCACAGCGAACACTCACCCTCAGATCTCTGCTGATCCGTCTCCTACTCCACAAGGTCTTCTCTGGCTTGCAGCCCTCCCTTGCCCAGCCCCCCAAATTCCCTTTACCTGAATCTACATTTTTTCATTTCTTGTAGAAAGAGAAAGAGATAAAGGTAATTATCCAATGGATCTCAATGCCTACAAATAGTGCCTGGCCTGACAGACGGCCAGTGCTCAAGAAATATTTGTTGACTAAACAGAGTGCTAGGATCAGTAAAAACCAGAGCTGGAGGAGACCTTACCCAAGGTCTAGTCCATCACTCCCACCAGTATTTGGTCTATATTTATATTTGTTAAGTATTTTTTAAGTCTCTGTGATACCAGCTAAGTGTTTACTTTCTGTGAATTGTGTACCTTCATAAATTTAAATGTTGAATATCTGAGAAATACATTTAGATGATCAGATTTATACGTAAGCTTTCATCTCAGTGAAATAATTACCTACGAGATGTTGGCATTTCTTTTTCATTTATAAACACAGATCTGGAGAAATTAATTGTAGGATTCAAACAATTATTCATTAAGAGCAACTGAATACCCTCTGCTGGCTCTAAAGCATATGAAAAAATTTCTGGGTGTTTGCTAATTGCCTTACAGGTTAAAATGCTATTAAAATGGTGAGTTTAAATAAAACTACTTTGTTATCAGGAAAGAAAAATGGTTTCAAGAAGCCAGCATAGCCAGGCTTGGTGGTGCATGCCTGTAATTCCAACAGTTGAGAGGCTGAGGCAGGAGGATCACCATGAGTTTGAGGCCAACTTTGCTTTGAACATAATGAGTTCAAGGCCAGCCTGAACTACAAAGCAAGATTCTGTTTCAAAATCCAAAGAAGAAAGAAAAAAAAACCAAAACTAGAAGCCAATGTAAAAATTAAAAACTGTATGCATTATTATTCTTATTCTGCAAGTATACACTAAGGACTTAGGATATAGCTGAGAGGTAAAATGTTTGCCTAACATGTGCAAGACCTTGGTTGCCCAAGTTGGCCTTGAACAATTATAAAGAGAATAAAGATATGCTTTGAATATAGTAAAACAGGACAATCTGTCACTGTAACCTTAAAGGCTAACAAAATTTACTTTGAAAAACCCGGAGCTACCCAAGTACTTCCTCAGATGGAGCGGTAATACGGTGAAAACTGTGTGATTTGTGCCCACGTAGTTTGATGAAGAAGCTCGGGTACTGAAATATTTGATTTGTGAACATCTTGCAACAAAGGAAATAGCAGGTGATGAAGTGCGGCCTTTAGCCTGAATGGGCAAATCCAGTTACTTTTCCTTCCCACCACGTAGCCTCCTTAGTGCCCAACCTTCACAGCAATGTTAATAAGATGTGAGGAATTCAGCAACTATTCTTTACTTGAACATACCCCAGTACTACCTTCTCGGGACTGATCACACACAGCTCAGTGTTTCTACCCATTTGTTTATACCTGTAATTTACACTGTCTTCTATTAGGGCAGATCTCTTTTGTAGCTTTCTATCAGTTTAACTCCCCCATTTGCCTATATGCTTCCTAAGAGTGAGGGCAACTCCTTATTTAATTAAAATAAATTTACCAGCATTTACTGGGTGATGACAGTGCCGGGCAATGTGAGGGGAAAATCTCTGTAGCATTTACTCTCAAAATTATTACTGTCACTTTATCTTCTGGATTAAAAATGATGAGATGGCTTCTTTAACTTGTTTCTCTTCCAAAAGTAAAATGCTTAAAATTTTGTCTATAGTGCTGAACAAGGCAGCTCATGCCCACAGAGGAGCGTGTCCTAACAGCTATTAATAGAATTCCAATAAAAGGACCAATCTCCTGCTGTAAACTGCCGCATCAGCCAAAGAGTGCTTTTGCGTTTTGTTTTGCTTTTCATCTTCCGTTTTACAATCTGAAAGCACGCACTCCCTACCTTAACGAAACTCATGCGGATAGTGCACATCTTAGTTAGCTCATAGACGACCTCGAAGCCGTGGTGAACCGACTGGGCGAGCAGCTGAGCGAAGAGCTGGTTGTTGAAGACCTTGAGGCTGCAGCCGCTGGGGATCTTGCAGACCGTGGCCGGGTGGAAGCCGTGCTGATAGTTGCAGTTCCGGCTCTGCACAAAGATGCTGCTGTCACTCACGCACTCGGCGTACACCTCTCCCCCCACGTAGTACAAGTGCACACCTGGGGGTGGGAAAAAAATGACTAGCCTCCTGCAAACATCACTCCCTTCTCAAGACAGGACCTGGCTGTCAGAGTCATATTTACATCACCAGTGACAGCTGAGGAAGACGTGCAGCCCAAATGCTCGCTTGTTTTCATTACTGACTTTGTTTTTTCCACAAGTCCGTTTACAGTTATGTCCCACGTACACAATCATTCTCACAGACCTCTCAGTCGGCTTTAATGTGGCTCCCACCATCCTCTCAGTCTCACGCTCATTTATTCCAAAATAAGTTCTCAGATTATTAGAAGCAAAATAAATATCATGCAAAAAAAAAAAAGCAAACAGAACTTCATGTACGTATACAAACAAAATTTAAGGTTGCTCTACTATTATATATCTATTTCTTCTGATAATACTTAAAAAATATATTGAATTTGAAAGGTGTGTTACACATCATCATAGAGTAAATCACACGTACATGTTTGCGACTGCCATTTCCACATTTTCATACCCAATCATATAAACACTCACAAGCAAAATGCAGCTTTTCCCACTTCACCTAACTTTCTTGCAGCTGAAAGAGCATCCTGAGGATGTTGCTCCTCATGCTGATTTTTACTTCCAGTTGAATTTTAGCTGACTCTTTCTCTGTGTCTGAACTGGAGGTAGATAAAGGGAAGAACTTCCAGGCTAGCGGATATTATACTAGAATGACCTTTTCCCAACTTTTCATGGGGGAAAATTGTCTAGTTCTAAGTGTAAACACAATTATAAACATAAAACCAGCATGCCATTAGAAAGTCTTTAGAGAAATGATCGGGACCATATTTGTCCATATATTTTAGGACAAAATGTAATATATCAACTTTCAAAGAACAGAGCTCATAACCTCCAGGGCACCTCAATACCCATTTGTGTAACTGTGAACTTAAAAAATATTACAGATCCCACTGCCCAGAGTTTATCCAGTTGGAAGGAGCCCCTAAGGCAACTCTGCATTCTGCATGACAACCTCCCACCATACGCACCTACCCTTCTCCCTGCTTCTTTCCCTGAATACAGTTTTGCACGTCTCAAAAGTGAAAAAGAGCCTGAGCAGAAAGGTAGTGCAAAAGAATGCATTTCAGTATTATGTCTTCTAACCACATCGCTCTGCAGAAACCCAGTCACACAGAAGCAGAGCCCTGGATTTTGGGGTCACCTGTCACCAGCCCTCTTCTCAGCCTTCCTTTCCCTCCTCACCTCCCTTACCCATCTCCTTGAAAAGCCTTAGTATGGAGACCCACAACCCAGGCAGAGGGATCCAGGAAGCGAAGGATGTCCTGGTTATAACAGAAAATGCCCCCCACCACCGCCAGCCAATATACTTTGGTTTGTGAGTCCCCGAGGTAAAAGTTCCTGTCCCAGTTCCATTGCTGGTTGCGCCTGTCTCTTAGAAACGGCTGATCACTGAGATGCACAGGTGGTCACTATGATGCATGCTGTATAAACCAATCCCCAATTGACAATCCACTTTGCCTCTGTACCTCCTGCTTGCTTATCCCACATAAGCCTTAGACCACCAGAGATCAGAGCCTGATATTGTAGGAATGATCCTGATCGGTACCTGTCAACATAAATAAATCCGCCTCCAAATCCTGGGTGTTGTTTTGGTGTTTCTGCTTGCCATTGCGTGGTTGGCTGGACCACTGCAGGGCACAGAAGTGTGGCTTCACTTTGCCACCTTTTCCCCTGCAGCCCTGGCAATGAGGTGAGGCTGCTTCTCAGATGTGGTGTTTAGTAAAAGAAGAAAACCCCAGGGTAGGGCTGCAAAGGGTTTGGTAGGTATTTAAACCAAATGGCCTTCAAATATATAACCTTCTTGGAACTTACTACATAAAATAGAGAAGATTTTTGTTGGCCCTGGTCAGACATATTTAGGAATAGTTTTCAAGCCTGTTACTCTTTTTTTTTGTACAGTAATCAAACTCAGGACTTTGTGCTTCCAGGCAGGTGCTGTGCCGCTGATCTCTATCCCCAGCTCCCCACAATCCTGTTACTTTTATATGCAACCACAGTTCAAGTCAGTAGAGTGACAAAAGCAGAGGCAAGTAGACAAATGGTTTTCTTTGCACCCATCTGCTAGGCCACATCGTGGCTTTGAGCCATCTGTATCAGATGCAAGACTGCCACAGCACAGAGCCATCCTCAAACTTTAGCTTGCATCACAAGGGACTGTTCAAACAGGTCTCTGACTCAGTAGGGCCACAGAGATGAGACATTCGCACTTCTAGCAAGTTCCCTGGTGAAGCTGATGCTGACCTAGTTGGGCTGAACTTCAAGTGTTTTCAGATAGGAATTTCACAGAATTCATTCTCCCGCTTGGTTCCTGAATACCAGCAGGCAGTCTCACGTGTTTTTATACCTCTGTCAGAATCTCGTCTCACAGATAATCATCCTCTGTGAACTATTTTATAAGGCATTCCTTGAAAGCAGTAGAGGATCCAGCTACCCAGGAGGTTAAAGCAGGAGGACTGCAAGTTTGAGGCCAGCCTGGGGAGCTTAGACAGACCCTGTCTCAAAAAAAAAGGAACTGGGATGTGGCACAGTGGTAGAGCACCCGTGGGTTCAATCCCCACTGTGGGGTAGGGGGAGCGACACATGCAGATTTTATCGCAGTATACGTTATGCCAGTTCCTGAAATGCTGACGGTGACATCATCATGCCTGCTCTTGCTGCAAAATATGCCACTAAAATGTTAGCTCTTGTATATTTGAGAACCTTTAGATAAGGAAATTCCCCTAAAGAAAGTACTGCCTTAGGTTCCAAAGACAACCCAGACAATGAGATTCTCAGGCAGGTTCTGCCTTCCCTTTAGACTATTTATATTTCCACTTGGGCTGTGCGTTTCTTTGTCTGAGCTTTCCATTGCATGTAACTACCACCGTCCCGCTTCACCAGACTGGAGAGTCTTGGTCCTGAGTATGGTTAGTTAGGGCTGAGGCACGCTGGGTTTGATTTGGGTCTGTGAGACCAGACAGACAGTGAGTCTTCTAATCCTCTTCAGTAGTCTTGAATAGCAGAGAAACAAGGAGGAAAGACTGCAGTGCTGGGGAGACTGGTAAGAATATCCCAATGCCTGGGACCTACCATGGCCAAAGAAGAAGTCAGAGTCCCACAGTGCAGAAAATGCTCTGACGGGGAGGGAGGGAAATGCCACCGTGAACAGCAGAGCCCAGGGCAGCCACCACCCACCCACCCAGAGAACTCAACAAAATCTCAGCTACCAGCACAACTCAACACTCTTCCTGGACGCTGTCTGTGAGCTTCCCCTTTGCCTTTGTGTCTCCTCATCCGCAAAGCTATTGGAAAACCTGACTTACTTTCTAGATTATCTGGAGCTTTAAAAAAGTACATGTTTCTCGGTGTGATAATAGTATTTTTTAAAACCCCTTATAAAGTAGATACACACTCAAATAAACAAGCAAAAGGATATAAAATCTGAGATTTGTTTTAAGATGGTATACCAGAAATACTGTGGAAGACATGCAAAAGAATGGCACCAAAGGTCAGTCATTACGGAAGCTGGATGTGGTAATATGAAGACTTACACACTACTCTCTACTTTCGTGTAGATCTGGAATCTTCTACAATAATATATGATTAAAAATGATATAAAAATATAAAGTTTCCAGCTGTGTGTGGTGGCACACACCTGTAATCCCAGCACACTGGAAGGCTGAGCCAAGAGGATTACAGTTCAAGGCCAACCTGGGCAACTTGACTCAGACCCTGTTTTAAAATATTTTTCAAAAAAATTTTTCAAAGGTCTGAGGATGTTTCTCAGTAACCCAAGTTTAACCTCCAGCACTGAAAACAATAAAGTAAGATAAAAATAAGTCATATTTTCAAACCCACACAGAGCTTAGGTCAGCAGACAGAGCTGGGTCTTCCACAGCACGGTGCTCACAGCTGCGTGCGGCAGAAATCCAGCATTTGCCGCACTGTCTTCCAAGCTTTGCGTAATTATTACCATACTTTTCCAGCAGATGGCAGTGGATTCTCTTGAGGAAGGAGCACCTCTCCTTAACTCACACCGAGTCACTTCTGGCTACGGGAAGGCTGTTTGCCAAACCTGAGTCGGAAGACTCCAAGCAGGTCTGGGCCCTACTGCAGAGCGCTGAACATCTTTTCTCTGCCAATCACACGCTCGGCCCCTGGGATGGGCTGTGCTACTCTATGATGCTTCTCTTATGACTGACGCAGCATTCCCAGCTCACCCCGCATCTCATCCAAACCTCACATGGGAACACAAAACCATGGAGAGTATAAGTCAGCCACAAACCCACAGCCCAGAGAGAATCACGGCATCCATCATGTACCTTTAAAGCTTTGTTTTTAAATGCATGTTTTAAAATTAACACTGGGGGGGCTGGGGATTTAGCTCAGCGGCAAAAGCGCCTGCCTGGCAAGCGCAAGGTCGTGAGTTCGGTTCCCGGTACCAGAGAAAAACCAAAAAACAAAAAAAATAAAATTAACACTGGGATCCTATTCTATAGGGTGTTTTAAAACTTTTTCTCTCCATTCTCCAGTTAATATTTTCAATATCTGTTCACCGGTATTAAATATTCTGCAAAGTTTAATGGTTGTAAGAGTATGACATCCTGTGTCCTTTTTTTTTTTTTTTTTTTTTTTTTTTTTTTTAAATTTGCTTTTTCTAACAACAAGAAGCCTTACAGGTGTCAGAACCAAAACAGAAGAGGTATTGTGAGCCGGGGATGTAGCTCAGTGGCATAGCGCCTGCCTGGTAAGCGCAAGGTCATGAGTTCGATTTCCGGTACCACCAAAAAAAAAATAAAAAACAAAAAACAAAGAAGGGGTATTGTGAGATAGGGAAACTAAGTCCTTGGGAAAGTGGGCGACCCAATCCGCACCTGGAAGGCAGATCCTCTTCCCAAAGGTCTCACAAACCAACCCCTTACCTCGGGATAATGCCTTCCATAAAACAGGAGAATAGCTGGAATTCAGCAGAGCTTGAGACACGGAAGAAAACAAAGACTGCTAAAAGATGAAAACCTAATTCCAAAAATAATTCAATGATTTGGAAGACGCAATGTTTATTTACAGACTGGCCCTAGTTTAACTCAGCAGATTTAGTGACTGTGAAAAGTGCCTCACATTTTATCACATAAAATCTACTGTTTCTCCCTTGAAGGGAAGAACAAATATCTACCAAGACACATGCAGCGCATCTACACAGACAGAAGGGAATGGCATTGGTCTTACTCCAGTATCACTTCCTATGAGAACCTAGCACTGGCCCATTAAGGTTAACAGAGCTAACTTAAATTACATCAGAAATGAGAGGTGCTCAGAAATGCTGCACTATACATAGGAAGTGGTGGATTTCTAAGAAATACCATCCCACCTCAATTCCAGAGCTCTTGCAGTCAACTGGAAGTTATGGTTTATTAAATTATTTGGAAACTGACACCATCTTAAGAGCCACTCGAAAAAGGCAGGCAAGTATTATCTTCTGATCATCTAAACTGGTTATCACATCATTCCCAATTCATCAGGAACCAGCCCCTGGCTCTGTTTTGCTCAGTAACACATAGGTATTATATGTCAGTTGTTCTTTGTCTACTTCTGCAAAGACCCTTCTAATCCTTCCACAAAGCTCCTCCTGGCTCTGAGTAAGTGCAAGTGCAGATTTTCTTTCTAGCATGACATTTTTGTAGGGAAAACAAAATCCCTTGCATCCACTTCAAAAGCAAATAATAATTCCAGTATTTTGGGAAGCTGAGGCAAGATGATGATAAGTTTGAGCCCAGCTTGGACAATTTAGCAACTTAGCAAGGACATTTCTCAAAAACAAAAAAAAAAAAAAATTTTTTTTTAAATTTTAAAAGGGCTGGAGATGTAGAACACCGTGTGAAAGCCCTAGGTTCAACCCAGTTCTGAAAAAAAGAGCAAACTGTCATAAAATGTCAGCACGGTATAAGTAAGGGCTTCTTTAATCAGCAGAGCTGGCCAGAACATACCACTACTGAGGCATGTGTTCGTGTCTTCTCAGCTGCAGGAGTCATCTCTGTAAGCAAAGCCTCAGGAAGTACAAGACAAAAAGGCAGGTGGGGCTCTTCTATCCAGCAGAGGGGGCAGTTGAGCCATAAGCAGGAGCCTCTGGAATCACTGTGGGGCTTTGTGTAAGCTACTGAGCTCTCTGACCTTCATTTGTCTCATCTGTAGGATGGGACTAACAAAGCCTTCCTTGTAGTTACTGTAAGAATTAGAAATAATATGTCTAAGTGGTGTCTCCCACATAGCAGGTAATCAGTGGGGCAGCCATCACCATTATTTTTTATTCTGCATGTCTCTGAAAACAGTGATTTGCTTGGTTTTCAAGCAAGAATGTGGATGGGTCCCATTGTAGAATTCAGTGTTCCCAACGCTTGCTGGTGTTGCTTCTAAAATACAAGTGGAGGCCTTTGATGTGTAGCGCCAACTTGTTAGTAGCTATTCAGTGTTTTGCAAGTGTGGTCAGAGTAGTAAGTTCAATTCTCTTTGCCCCAGTTAACTAGCGGGTGGCTACACATACATTGCTCATAGCAGCCCTGCCTCTGGTGTGCCTACGAGGTAGAAAGCAGCGTACAAAAGCACGGCTGAGCTGGCACCACCCCTCCCCACGAGAAAGCACAACTCACAGTGCAGGCACAGCTGCCGGGGTGGCAGTGCGCACTTCCTTTCAGAGGACCGGCCAGCTTCTGAATAACACAGAACCCAAACCCAAGTGACCGCAAATCTAACTGGATAATTTGTCAGGGGAGAAAAGGCTCATCACTAACTATGATAAAAAATAATTATTTTTCAGATGATCTTACCTCCCTCATCCCTGCTACAGTTGCATCTCAATAGAGCAGCCAGGGAGTCTTTCAAGAGTGTAAATTCGGATCACATGAATGCCTCGGCCTAAACCTGTCTTCCCATTTCACAGACTCACAGCTAATGTCTTATCATAAGCACAGGGCCCCAGCAACCTGGGCCTGTCCTCTCACTCTGAATCACACACTGGCTTGCAACTGTCCTGACCAGAAGCCAGGCAGGCTCAGAGCCTTGGCACTGCCAGTTTCCTTCGCTTGGAAAGCTTTCCCTCCAGATCTAGTTGCCAGTTCTCTTTGGCTCTCCGCTCTAATGTCACATCTTCGCTTTTTCTCAGACAAGTGCACTCCCTCTGAGTTAATTCCAGCCCCTCCTTAAGCTTTACTTTGAGACAGGGTCTTGCTAAGTTTGAGGCTGGCCTCAAACTTGTGCTCCTCTTGTCTCAGCTTCCCCGATTTCTGGGGTTACGGGCATGCACCATGGCACCCAACTCAATTTTCACCTTCTAAGGAAGCCTTCCCTGGCTACCTGGACTAAAGTAGAGCAGGCCCCTTCCCGCTGTCCTCCTGTTAGGGTTCAGATTTTAAACTGTCCCCCAAAGTATCTTCTGTGTGGAAGGAGATGGACTGTGGGGTTGCTATGCTCATCCTTGGATTCATCCTCAAAGAGTTCAGTAACTGCAGGGTTAGGAGGTGGGGCCTGGCCGGAGGTGGGCCACTGTGGGTGTGACCCCACACATTGTACTCTTCCCGCTCCTCCCTTCTCCCCCTGCTTCCTGGCTGCCATAGGATGAGCCTGTCCCCCACCAGGCCCTCCCACTATGCTGTCTATGCCTTGGAGCCAGCCAGCTTTGGGCTGGAAACTGAACCAAATGAACCTTTCCTCCCGTAGGTTGTGGGTGTCGGGTATTTCGTCCCAGTGACAGGAAAGCTAATATACTTTCCCAGCTTGGTCTTCCTCTATTTCCCTTACTATACAGATGACTTCTTGCTTGTGTTGCCCTACTTGCATGTGCTCTGTGAAGACAGGAGGTTATGTGTTGTTTTCACTGTCTTATTCCCCCTCATGCCTCGTTTGGCTGTGAACAGGTGCTCACAAATATCTGCGAGATAAATGTGCACCTTAAAAATCAGTATCTCTACTAATTAACTCTACAGAGCAAGTCCACTAACTTGCTAACCTAGAAGTGCATTTGCGGTAAACTTAGCTGTCCCTCATGTGATCCCTGCGCCATGCTGTTCAGAGGCAGATAACTGCCAGCAACCCTCGAGAGATAGGTCTGTGATCCCTCAGGAGAACAACATCCTGAACTCTTGAATATTCCAAATCAACACTTCTTTTATTTTGTGGCAGGCCTTGTTTTTCTCTTTCTCTTTTTCTGTCTCTCTCAGATAGATAGCCAGATAGCCAGATAGCCAGATAGCCAGATAGCCAGATAGCTAGATAGCTAGATAGCTAGATATTCATATGTATTTTCACAGCAGAATAATGCCTAAGTAGATTTCTGAGAATATTGTGACTTTTCCCTAGAACCACATGATACTGGAGTGCCGTCCATCCAGGAGAGCCCTGGGTTAGGTCTCCTGGCTTTTGGAGGATGTCATCAGTCCTGGCTCTTGCTCACATGGCTTCTTAAACCTCTGGATTAGCTCTCAGTGATCAACACAGAACACCTATTCTCCTCGTCTTCATCAGAAGCAAGAGACCTGGAGGAGAAAGCCTCCCATGGCAGTCAATGCTCCCCTAACATTTTCAGTCCATCTTCAGACCCACTGGTACCCACAGATGTCTTCTACGTAGAACAATCCACAAAGCCCTCAGCAAAGACATCCACAGTGTTACGCGTGAACATTCTGTCTTTAGATTTCGCTGAAGATTTCTTGCACAAATCATTTAAAGGAAAAGCCACAGCTAAGAAAATTTGCTTAAGCAAGCAACCAAGATATTATTTCCTTTGAGGAATAATAATGTTCCTGTTTTAGGGTAAAAGTGATCTTACAGATTGAGTTTCCCCTTTTGTCTTTGCTGTTGGGAAACCTGATAGTAGAATCACACAGTCAGGATGCTAACATTTGTGACACAAGTCGTCCCTTGGCATCCTTAGAAGACAGGGTCCAGAACCTGCTGTAGACACCAAACTCTGCAGGTGCTCAAGCCTCTCCTATACACCAGACTCACTCATACCCTCCCATGTACTTTAACTCATGCCTAGATGACCAACAATACCTCATGCAATGTCAGTGATGTATAAATCGTTGTCTTGGTTACTTTTTTCTCGCTGCTGGGACAAAATACCTGACGCCCAAAATTATGGAGGGAAAGGTTTATTTCGCTTACAATTTGTGGAAGTTTCAGCCCGTACTTGGCAGATTATAAGGCAGAGTGGCACGTGGCAGAGGGCTGCATCTCAGGGCAGCAGCACACAGCAAAAGCAGCAACCACACACCAGGGCGGAATGGGGGAGGAATGCCCCAAGCAGCTTCTTCCTCTCCCTTACATATGCAAACTATCCACCCCAGGGTGGATGTAGCTCTCACACCCACAATCATTCAACTCTAATAGCCTGCCCCATGGTCCCATGAGGCTTTGGAGGGGACACACAGACATAAACCATAACAATCGTTTATACTGTATTGTGTAGAGAATGATAAGAAGAAAAAGTCTGTATATACTTAGTACAGATGCAATTTTTTGCTGAATGCTTTTGATCTGAGGTTGGCTGAATCAGCAGTGTAGAACCTGCAAACATGAGGGCCAAGTGTATGGAAGTTCTCTCTTCCTCCCACTCATCGTTTCTTATGTTCTCCTTTTCATGTAGCATTTTACTGACTTGTAAGCTACCTCAAAGCTGCTATGGAAGATATAGAATGTAAATAAGTATTTTTAAAAACTGTGTTCATTAAGAGTCAACATCAGCTGGGCCTGGTGGTGCCTTCTTGTAATCCCAGCACTTTAGGAGGCTGAGGTGAGAGGATTCCACGTTCAAACCCAGCCTGGGCAATTTAGTGAGATTCTATAAATAAGGGCTAGGACTGTAGTTCAGTGTGAAGGCCCTGGGTTCAGTTCCCCGTAACACACACACACACAGAAAAGTCAACCAGTGAGTAAGTTCAACCTGTTTTTTGTTTTATTTGTTTTTTTTTTTTTTTGGTTTTGGTTTTTCTCCAGTACCGGGAACCGAACTCATGACCTTGCGCTTGCCAGGCAGGCGCTTTTTGCCACTGAACTAAATCCCCAGCCCCCAACCTGTTTTTATCAGTGCCGTGTAGGCTTACTACAGCAGGGGCATTTAGGAAGTATCTTAGGAAGGCTACTAACATCTAATGAGAGTATCTGCTGGAAATCTGAAAGCAGAGGCTTGAGGCCACCACGCTGGATGGGAGGAGAAAAGACAAAGGACCCTACAGGTACTGAGTAGTATCAGGTAGAGTCACAGCAATTCTCATGTAAGAGAAAGTATTTGAGATCCTCATGCCTCGGCTGGGACAGGCTACCACTGCTGACACATATGACACAGGCGGCCAAGGCATCATGAGTCAGAGACCAGAGGCCTCTGCCCGCTCAGCTGTCACAGCACTGCCTGGACACAGGTACCCCGTCACCCACCAAAGGCTTCCAATGCAAATCAAGCAGTATTTTTAAATCCCTAGCTTCCACATCTCCAAAGACTTTACGTGATACTAATAATCATTCAGTCACAAGTGCTCTTCCTCAGAAGTCATCCTAATTAGCATCTATATGCAATTCAAGTAATACACAACACTCCCAAGGAACAATCTAATCTTGCTTTCATATTTATCATTTGTCTTGTTTTCACAACACCCACCTAGCAGTGCATTTTACAGGACCTGCCCTGCCCCCAGCGGTGACACCAGCCCTAGGGTTGTTTCCCAAAGCTACATGGCCAATTCGTGGCTGGTTTCTGTTTCCACATTGAGTTCAGATGACTACACCAAGCTGTGACATATTGGCTCTTACCCTTTCCTATGTGTCTTCTAGTATTCTCTATGGTTGAGTTTCTGTTTACGTTTGAAAGAAGTCCTAGGCAGAACCTGTTCCTGTTATTTGAAGGATCAGTGAATCCATCTATGAGCACACTTCGGGAGGAGGCCTGGAACGTCTCCCCAACTCGGTTGTTCAGTTCATAGTAGGCGACCGAGCACCAGTGCTGGGGCTCCTCGTAACAAACTGGCCGGAAGTCTGAAAGACAGCAAGTCAGAGAGCGAATCATTACTGTCATACCTGGGGCTTCACAGCTTGCGACGGCGCCAGGCAATGAATGTGAATGCTTTAAACTAGAAAGTAGCCCGTTAAGACCAGGTGTGCAGCTTTGCAGTCTTCTAACCCTGACTCTTTCATGGAAGCTGCTTGGGGTTAGTTCATTTAGTTAGCACACCTGTGGGGCAGAGGCCTGGGTCCACAGGAATCCTCTATGTTCAGAGAATTTGTAAATATGTTCACTGGTATTCAGCGGACCCGGGGGAAGACACGCAAACAGGCTGATGTAAAAAGAAAAAAATCATCAAAATAAACACAGCTAAAAGGAAGGTGACGCCTCACCTCATCTTCACACGGGAAAGAAAACATCTTACTATCCCAAACAATCTATGGGCCAAAAAGGATAATTTTATAACAAATTAAAGATTAAAAAATCATAGTTTGAGTATAACAAAAACAAAATCAGACACACTCAATATAAAATTTTATTTAAGAAAGGCAAAAATCTTGCACACAGAGAGACTCACGTTCTCCTTTGTGCGTGTGCGGGACATCTAGTGACATGTGGCATAAAAGTATTTTACAGAGATCTGGATCTGTCATTGAGAAACCCATGAAATGTTACTTTTCATTCCAAATTTTAATCTTAAAGTAAGTTTTCCTCTAACCAACTGCATTTGAGCTTTTTTTTTTGCCACCCACACCTTTTCTCTACTTTCCTATTGATTATATTATTTCATTTTCTTTAATACACTAGTAATTTTTATGCCTAGAATGTGTTCCAATATACACTGAAATGCAAATTTTTGGAAAACATATATTAGAGGGTACCATGTGATTCACAAAAGGATCTCCACATATAAAAAGGCTCACTCTGGGATACTTTAAATATAAAACACCTTCAGACCTGCTTCTCAAATGTGGTTCACAGGACAGTAGCCTCTGCATCACCTGGAAGTGTGCAAAGAAAGCTAGTTCTTGATCCATCCCAGACCAACAGAAGCAAAATCTGTATTTAAACAAGACTGCAACAACATTAAAGTTGAAGAACATTTCACGTGGGAGGCAGAAGGAGGAGGATCTCTGTGAGTTTGAGGCCAGACTGGGCTAAGTAGTAAGTTCAAGCCTGAACTACAGAGTGAGATCCTGTCTCAAAAAAAAATTTTAAATAAAATAAAAATAAAAATAACTACAAACTTCTAAGCCAGGCATGGTGGTGCCTGCATACAGTCCCGGCTACTTGAGAAGCTGAGGTAGGTATGGCTTGAGCCTAGGAGTTCAGCCCAGCTCACCTGGGCATGTAGTGAGACCCTGCCTCAAAAAACAAAAACAAAAATCCCCACCACCAGCCAAAAAACCCTAAAAACTTTTAAGCACTAGGTTAAAATAAAAAATTAACTTATTCTAGTATCAACGGTAATACATTCATTCTCTGGTACTGAGGAATGCCAAAGTTAAAATGCAAAGCCATGCTATCTGCCTCTCAAAACACATATAAAATAGCTGGCCAGCACATTTTTGTTTTGTTTTGTCTTGTTTTGATGGGGGAGGAAGGCTAGGAAATGCTCTTAGAAAATAGCTACATTTAGCTATTCACCTACAATTTACCTCTGTTAAATACTGGTAGCGCTAAATGACTATCAGCTGTAGCATCTACGGGTCTGCCATAGGAGGGGGGTCCCTGGGCTGTCTGAAGTGTGACGGGGGGGGGGTAGGGAGGGGCATCAGCTACAAGAAAACAACAGAACAAAGTAATTATCAAACCGATAAACTGCAAAGACAGTTTGGTCCTGACTATTTTTTTGCTATTAAACTTCTGGGCTTTGTTACTGCTAAAAAGCAAACATACTAATACAACAAAACTCCTTTGCAGTGATATTGTGAGTTACCTACAAAAGCAACTGGTTGTGCCGAGATCCTCAGTGCAGGGCTGATTCATTTTCCCTTTGACTTACGAGTTAGCACAGAGCTCAAATGACTTCATGACAAGATTTCAAATCTAGGAGCTGTTCACTGCACTTCTCTCCACAGAATGGTCTTATCCAACTTACAAAACACAGAGAAAGCTGCCTTTTCCTTGACATAAACTTAATTTTCAGCTCTCATGTTGTCGTGGATTGTACAATGATCACAAAACCAGGATGATCTGTACCTGAGATACTTCAAGGTACACTTCCAGAACAGAATAGACGAAGCCTGGTTCTAACTTTGTATGCAAGGCATATTTCTCCCCAGATATTAGTCCTGTAATTCATGTGTGATCATGGCTAGGCAAATGGTATGCATCCAGTAGATGACATTTTATTCGGAAGTGATTCAAAGCACAATAAAAAAAAAACCTCTAAGTCAGAAGAAAAACTTTTGGGAGGACCTCAGAATAACTAATGCCTTCAATTTTCATTCCTAATGTTAGTTCAAAGGCATCTTGTTACAGCCCTAAGTGGGAGAATTCAACCACATAAAAGCTCAGACTGATCTGCCTTTATTCAGTTATCTACACAAGCAGTCTCACACTAGGTGCGCACAAAGATTGCAAGTGGGGCTTGCTAAAAAGGCAGATTACTGGTCCACAAACAGAAATTCTGAGTAGATCTGAGGTTGGATGTAGCTATGTACGTTTTAACAGGCTCTATGGTAATTTTAAGACAGGGGTTGGAAATTCTAGGAAGCTGTGGATAAGGCATTTCTCTGAAAGAAAACAAACTGTGATTGTAGTGGAAAATATTAAGATGGTCCTTTTGCAGGTCCTTGAGTAATTCTATCTGGAAAGTTAGGGACTGAACATAGAATTATCAAGTAGACAGCTATTCTGCTCTTATGCATATACCCAATAGAATTGAAAGCAGGGACTCCAGCAGATACTTGCCTGCTAAGATTATAACAGCCTTACTCACAACAGCCAAAAGATGGGAACAACCCAAATGTCCAACAACCAAAAAACAGGCTTTTTAATATGGTATATTCATAAAAAGGAATATTGTTTGGTCACAAAATACTGATACATGCTACAACATGGAGAACTGTGGAAACACTTTGCTAAGTGAAATAAGCCAGACACAAATGTGCAGACAGTACTTGCATGAGGTAAATCCATAGGAACACAAAGTAGATTAGTGGTATGGGAACTGCTGGTTAGTGGGTAGTTTCTAGTTGGGGCAATAAAAAAATTTTGCAAATAGACAGTGATGATGGCTACATAACCTTGTGAATGTACTTAATACCGCTGAATTGTACTCTAAAAATGGCTAAAATAACAGATTTTATGACAGATCTATTTTACCACAACTGAAAAATCAATCTAACACACAAAAATAATTTAATTGTACACTTGAAGGTAGTTAATCATACAGTACATGAATTCTATATATCTCAATGAAACTGTTAAAAAATAGAAACTGAGCCAGTTAATCTCAAAAGTTCCATTTACCCTTATTTATCTGAGAATGTACTATTCGGATTGGCCCCTTGCTATGAATCACTCAGAGAAGAATTATCTTCTTTGAAATGCAAAGGGCTGTGCCCTCTGTGGGGAACTAACCAGCTTCTCCATCCCTGCTGGGGTCTGGGAAGAGGAAAGACAACAACCACCTGCCAGTGTGACCAGGGCCAGAATACAGTCAGTAAAGGAAATCTTTATAGCACAAATGGATGAATGCTACATACACATGCGTTCTGTGACAAAACTATCCTGTCCTTAACCATGGCTCTGTCCTCCAATGACCCTCAGTGCTACCTCCTCCAGTCCATCGCCTCTTGGTGTCCCCACAAGCTTGCTTTAGCTCAAGTCCTTATGATCGCCTGCCTGGATTGCTACAGCCTCTAGTACATGTGGTGACTTATTTACGTGATTCTTCTCCACAGCCAGTGGCTCTTGATGATCAGAGACATGGTTTGAATCATCACTGCACTTTTAGCATTGGCTCAGTGCTGGACATTTCGCAGATGGGGGATCACTACCTGCTGAATTAATAAAATCTGTACCTCTACTTCTGAGCTCTAATATCATGTTCCAAACACCTGGGTGGTAATTTCCTTACTTAACAAGCAACTGAAATGAGCGATCACTGCATTACAGCTCTATGCTGAACACAGAAAGGACAAGGAATTATGTAAGTGGACAAATGTAAAAGTAGTTACGTGAATAAATGGCAGAGGAGGCAAAAAGGAAACCTAACTCAGAAGAAAAGAGGCAACTGCCCACCTACCCCGTTTTCTTTATACAGTGCTGAGGACTGAACCCTGGGCCTCTTCACTCAGCTATATCCCCAGCCCTTTTCAAAGTTTTGAGACAAGGTCTCACTAAATTGCTCGGTTGTTCAGGGTAATTATGGACTTCCAATTCTCCTGTGTCAGCCCCTCAAGAGTGCCGAGATTACAGGCATTTATCTTCCCACATTTTATAAATTCTCTGAGGATTTTCGGTTGATCTTTTCATTCCTCCTTTAGCAGTTAAGACAAGGTTTTCAGAGCATGAGATTTTCATAAATATCTGCCAGATGAATGAATTCATGAATGAATGAATGAATGATGCAGATTGTAGCAGCTGGCACTAAGTGTGGGGACTGAGAGAACACTAAATGTTTGCCTTTGGGAACTTGTTAGCTCCAGATACTACTTATCTCCCACTTACGAGGTGCCTGTAAATCTATTCCTGGACCCTCAACTCTGACCCACTTCACAGGCGTGGAGGCCAAGTGATTACGGTGAGGCAGTAGACTCTCCCCTTCTTTCGCGTCCACTTTCAATTCCGCAAATAAGTTACCAAAGATCTCTCCCGCAAGCTGCTGCCCCAGCTTCACAAAGCAAAGGGTGAGAATGCACTGGCTGCAGCGAGCCTCACTCTGCCACATGGGCATTCTGCACACATCTTTTGTAGCGGGGACTCCCTTTTGATTCTTGAAAGAAAAAGCTTAGCCCTGATCTTCCATGTTTCTCTGCTTGGGTTAAAGCAATACTTTAATCTTATTTTACTGCCATAAAGAATCTCTCTGGAATTTCCCAGGGATGGTGTTCAAATCCGTTTAGCTTCTGAGTACTTCCAGGGAATCAGATCCAGAAATCAGAGTGGAACCACGGGGTGGCTACAGAGCTGTTCCCAGGTGGGTGTGGTCCTGACACTGGCAGAGGGCGAATGGGATCCGATGCCTGTAGGAGACTGGCTTGCAAAGCACCATAAAGTATTACGTGAATGCTGGTTATAATGCTTATGCTTGTGATGGATGACCGTAAATCACTGCTTTTGGTCCAATTTTCCCATAGACGGCGGCTCTTACTGACCTACCTGAGTGTTGATAGGGACTCTCGGGCTCGGAAGGGCTTCCCGGGGAGTGGGGGTAGCTGGCTGAGCATGGGGACTGGGAGAACACGTGGCCAGGCGAGAGAGGGAGCGCAGGACACGGAGGCTGCTGGAAGGAGTCGGGGTAGGTGGCATTGTGTGGCATGAGCGGCTCGCTGTGCAGGGAGGCGCTGCGGAACTTGGCCAGGAGGCTGAGCTGGGGGTTATATTCGCTGTGTCTGGGCACGAGCACAGGAGGCAGCACTAGGGAGAAGAAGGGAACAGGAGAGTGAGAACAGCATCGCTCATCAGGACAGAACCCAGGACACATGAGCATTCTCGTCCGGCCTGTGGTGACAACACACTTTCCTCCTTGGGAACACCCCTCCATGGTGTGTGCTCACCATGAAACTGCCCAGGAGGCCCCAGGTCTGCCCCACACATGGATATATGAGCCACACCAAACCCAAAGCCTTTCTCTTTGTCACCTGCATCTGATTTTTTTTCTTTTTCTTTTTTTTTTTTTTTTTGGTATAGGCAATCGAACTCACGACGTTGTGCTTAGCAGGCAGGCACGGTGCCGCTGACCTTTATCCCCAGCCCTACCACCTGCATCTTAAGCAGAATTAATGACAAAGTTCCACGGGGCCTTTCCACTTTCAGCACTCCACGGAGGACTGCCTGCTCACGGCTACCTTGGAATTGACTGGAGCTGTCCTGGCACCTGGCCTTCTGGGGAACTGGTTGTTTACGTCTCCCTTTACTTCTGCCAATAAAGGCTTTCTTTAAAAGGCACCATTGGTTTCAAGGGCTTGCAAGTGAAACCCTAAGTGATGTCCAGAATATTCCGCCTTTCCAGATTGTGCTGAATTATTTAGATGATCAACCTCAATTCCAGGCACGATAGTGCTGCTGGAATAAACACATTCTATTTGTCCTTGATGCAGAGACTTAAAGGTGAGCAGCTAGAAGCTATTAAGTAAAACATAAGCAGCGAGTAGTAATAAAAGTGAACAAGTAAAAGATCAGCTACAGTCAAAAAAATCTATAAATTAAGTTTGCTTCTTTTCATAGGTCCCTTCTGGGTTTCAAGGGTAAGCTTTGTCTGGGCACTCAAACCTCCTGGTGACATCTAAAGGAGCACAATGAGGTAAATATAGGTGCTGAAATGCAGCCAGGAACCAACGTAAATTCCAGATAGAGAAGCGGGGAAAATAGAAAATGACCAAGGAAACAACAGAACAAAACTTCCCAGAGCTGAAAAGGATCTGCATCTTCAGGTGGAAAGAAACACAGAGTGCAGAGCCCAGTTAACAAAAAAAAGATTTGGGCCTAGTCATACCACCTTTGTACCTCAAACACTGAAAGGTGAACGGGATATTCTGGAAACTCTTGAAGGGTCACAGTGACCTACAGGGAAATGAGACTTGAATGTTCACCTCGACACTAACCGCTAGAAGACAACTGACTAATGGCCTTCCAAAGGAACAGTCTCACCCCTAAATCCACAGCAGAAACCAGAATAACTAAAAATTCATATAGACTACAGTATGAACTAAAATATAGATATCAAAACTGAGAGGAGGAAATAGGGCAGAAAGTCATCCATATATAGCTCAGTCCTCTTTTATGTTAGAAGGGTGATACATTATCTAACGGTGAGAAATTTGGAAATAGACTGTAAGTATATTATCTATAGTTACCTCCGTGATTGGTAGTAATTCTGACAACTGTATTTCTTTTTTTTTTTTTTTTGGTACCGGGAATCAAACTCAGGATCTTGCCATGCCAGGCAGGTGCTCGTGCCACTGAACTATATCCCCGGCCCCGAAAGTAATTATGGAAGGGCAAAGAACTAAGTAAGAAATGTTTAAAAGATGTTTCCAGGGACGGGTGAGTTAGTTCTTACTTTTAATCACAGTATCGATTTGTTAGCACATGAAAACATTGATAAAAACTTTCGTAAGAAGTAAATGTCATAAAACTGGTCTAAAAAGTAAGATCTTAAAAAGGTAAATATTTTGGAACATTTGAGACATTCAATAACAATAATAATACAAAAAAAGTAACAACAATCACGAAACATACATACCATTTGCTTTTTACCATAATACATTTATCTCTTTCCTAACAAGTGACAATTTTGAGTTGTATGAACAGAAAATAAATTGAAGCAGATAAATGAAAGGTTTTAAATGAACTACAGATGAGGATAGCAGAGAAACAAATGCCTTCTTCTCCTTGATACATCAGTATTTTTATAATGCTGCCTTGAACATTAGAGAACAAACACTCCACAGCACTGTGCAAAAGTGACATGGAGGGCTGGCATGTAAGTCAGTGCAGAGCATTGGCCCAGCGCATGGGAGGTCCTGGGTTTGATCTCCAGCACTGCAAAAGACGAAATAAAAGGAAGGACACGGACTTTAAACAGCGAAGTTTCCTTAAGTGCATTTCCTGTCTATGCAGGAATGAAAAGGTGACTTGCCTCAAGCTAGCAAGGGGTCAAGGTAGTAAATAATATGTAGCTTCTTCTTCAATACTTGTTTATCACAGCATGAACGTTCAAATGACACTTCCTTTTGATGAGCAGAAACTAACACTGATGAACACAACACTTCATACCCTTCTGAACGCAAACTTTCATTTCCTCAGTAGATCTTGGTGAGGCACCAAGAGCAAAGAAAGCATGTGCTTTTTCTTCATCGTGAGTGACAAATATCTTGGTAATATATTCTACCATCTAGGTGAATGTTTGCAAAGAAGACTGATGGTATTCTTCTGGTTGTTTTTTAGCTTGACTCATTCAGTTTCCTTAGATCTCAACTGGTCATATTTTTAAACACCATAGCTGAGCATGGTGGCCCACGCCCATAATCCCAGCACTCGGGAGGCTGAGGCAGGAGGATCACTGTCAGTTCTAGACTAGCCTGGGCTACATAGTACATTCAAGGCCAGCCTGAACTGCATAGCAAGACTGTCTCACAAAAAGTTTAAAGACCTTCAAACTACTATCTTTAATTACTTAATTCTGTTTCCATATCTCAACTGCTGCTTGCAAATACAACATAGAATTTACAGACATCTGTCTGTATTCTGTACCACCTTTTAAACACCATGCCATCCTTGTCTCTGTGCTATACACTGCAGAGAACCAGGAGGAATTACTGGATGCAGAGGCACGCAAAGCAAAAACAAAAACCTAGAAATACTTTAATTTTTTTTCCTTAAAGGTTATGTGGATTGGATACAGTAAGGTTATTTCATGTAAAAGAGAAATTACACTCCTGAAATAACCTCCAGCCACATGGGGTAAAATCATCATACTTGGTGAAAACACTTTTGCATGGCTTCTACGAGACCCATGCCAGGCAGTGTGTGGATTAAGAACCTGAAGACAAGGGCTGGGGATTTAGCTCAATGGCAAAAGTGCCTGCCTGGCAAGCGCAAGGTTGTGAGTTCGATTCCTGGTACTGGAAAAAAAAAAAAAAAAAAAAAAAAAAAAGAACCTGAAGACATTTCACCATTAGTGACCCATTCATGAAGAGATCAGGATGGAAACTAAGGTTTAAAGTGTTTACAAGTTCTCACAGCAATTTGACAGAGTTATTTTATATCTGTCAAAACAAGTAACTTTAAAAATTGGGCTTGTATTTTATAAAGTCCCTTTACAATTTTATTTGCCTAGTAATTCATCTATTTTGTAAAAGTCCTGACTTGAAGAACTGAAAACTTAAAAAGCAAAAACTGATGCTTCATTATATACAGCTTGAGAAGCACTGAAATCTATTCCTTACATGGACATGTAAATGAAAATCAGAATGCAGCTTTCAATGTACGTGAAACACACCATAAAAAATAAAACTTCACAGGCACCACTTAACCTTGTATTATAATTAGGGACTCAGCAAACTTGTTTAACATTAACATTTCCAATGTCCTCAGAATATTTACTTCGAACACACCTAAGTATATGTAAGTTCTGCTGTTTCATTAAAATGATCTATTAGGAGTAAAAATCTGTATAGTTTAAATATCATTTTAAATTCATACACTCTTGACCCATCTTTCTGGAAACTTAAATCTAAAATATGACGATGCGAAATCTATCTACATATGTAAAACCTTGATACTATCATCCTAAAAGGAACTTAATACGGTACAGAAAAGGTGAAACAACAAATAGCTCTTTAAAATTAGGTTTTTGCTGGGCATGGTGGCACACGTCTGTATTCTCAGCACTCGTGAGGCTGAGGCAGGAGGATCCTTGCAAGTTCAAGGCCAGCCTGGGCCATATAACTGAGTTCAAGGCCAGCCTGAACTGCATAATGAGACCATGTCTCAGAAAGACAAAATAATAATAAAATAAATAAATAAATAAAATTAGGTTTTTAAGTACACAAAAGGAAAACTGGATGCACTTTACTCTTACAAGCTGTTACAACTTTTTATATTTTATAACTACATTACTTGTGACAGAGAAAGTATTTCTTAACGAGCACTTTTCCATTTAGGTATGTATTTTTTGTGTGTGTGCCAAGAGTTGAACTCAGGACTTTGCATTGTACCACTGAGCTATACCCCCCCACTAGGTGTGTATTTTGAATGCCTCGTACAGCTCAAATCTTTGAGACAAAAATAGAATCAAGTCATCTTTGTCATAAACTGAGACGTGATTAATTTTTTTTTTTTGGAGATATGCAAAGAGAACTCAAAGAGAAATATTAAAAAAAGAAAGAAAAAGCAATGATTTCCTTGATTTCAGGGAAATGCTTCAGATCTGCAAGAACGTGGGACCTTGTCATAGCTTCCACAGACAGGGTCGCAGCACTGGAAGAAGCGGTCTGGGAAGCACTCACACCCAGGCGGACGACTCCCGTGACTTTCATCAAGGCTTTCACACACATAACAGGCCGGCAAACTCTGGGAGCCTGAAGAGCTGCCTACGTTCTACTGATGCAGGCCAGGCATGGCTACCGATCCACCCCTTCATTAATGTGACTGAACGCTTGAGCCGCTGCCTAGACAGCACTGTCTCCTAATTGGACACGGGCAATTTCCCTGAGCAAATGTGTCAGCCCTGTGGTTTCCTGGAATGAGGCAGATGGCCAATGAAAGAAAGAAGGCTCCTATTAGAAAAACTACATTCCTGCCTGGAATACCACAGGGACACTCCATCCAAAGAGAACGGCAATAGAACTGTTACAACCAGCGTGAAGGAACGAAGGTAAACATCAGGCTTCTCTAGGGAGCAGGTGGCATGTGGATACACACACGTATCAGTGTGTGAAGAGCTTCAGAACAGCACTTTCCTATATTTTCAACTGCATTTAAGAATTGCATTCACGCTCAGCAGCACAGTGCCTGCCTGGCAAGCACAAGGTCCTGAGTTCGATTCTTGGTACCACAAAAAAACTTTTAAAAATTGCATTTATTTTCTTAGCAGAGCACTTACTTAGCGTGTGTGAGGCCCTGGGTTGGATCCTCAGCACCAGAAAAGAAAAACAAAAGAAATTCATACATCATATTTAAGGACAACTCCCAATCTTTCTCCAACCTGTCTTTAGCCCTGGAATAACTTTCATCAAGCCTTTCACTGGCTGTTTTCAGATCGAGATATGAAATGCCTTCAGCTTATCTGAGCTTAGACAAAGTGGAGCCAAGGAACTTTCCTCGGTTTAGCTCAGGACAGTTCGGTGTAGTTGGGGGGCACGTATCTATGTTTTCACAGCTAATCATTATCAAGGCCATTTTAAGACCTTTCAAAACCTTAAGAACCAGGAAAAGGAAACGATTATGATGATTCCTTCTAAATTAAGCCAAATACAATGACTCTCCTCAAAAACACACAAAGCTTACATGTGTGTTGAAATTAAAATTTCTTCTGCCTAGATTTTTCTGGATACAGAACGTCGGATTTGCTCTTCAGAATCGAACCTCATTTTCTCCACCAGCAGAGACCCGTCTGTCACCTTAACTCTGCAACAAACCCGGACACCACGAGCAAACCCACCTGGGGTCTCCACTCGGCAGTAGTGGTAAGGGTTGATGCACACCTCTTTCTGCTTGGAGCCAAATGGGAACTCACAGCACTCCAGGGGCTTCAGCTCATGGTGCGACTGCAGGTCCGGCCATCGCCACACGCGGCAGTAGATAACGTGGGGCAGCCCCTTGCGGTGGGACACCTGCAGACGCCCGTCTAGGGACCGAGGGATCGTGACACATTTGCTGGGCTGCCCCGGAGAGCTGAGGGCCCGCTCCAGCTCGTCCATGGCCCCTTTCTTCTTCTTTAGTTTCTTCACTAGAGAGTCCACTGCCTTCTCGGCCCACTTCTCCTCCTCATCTCCTTGCTTCCAGCCGAGCAGTCTCTTCACTGCAGGGCTGGTGAAGGAGAAGAGGGAGCTGATGGGGGAGCTGGGGTGCATATGAGGTGGACCACAGGAGTCTGCGCACAGGAAAGGAGACTCGTGACCCTTTAAGGCTTGCTGGGCCCCGGGGAGGTCAGCAGCAAGGAACTCCCTAGGGACGTCATAGGTGCAAGGCTGTCTCTTCTGGAAGCATCAGCCACAGATTCAGCGTGGCGGCTTCCTCCAGAGCCCCCCAGTGGGCCAGCCAACCCTGCAAGAGAAGGAAAGGCCTTGGTGAGCTCAAGCCAGGGAATTTTCAGAAAAGTGTAAAGAGAGAAGGGAAAACACATTGTTCACATGTTTTAACTTAAAAACTCTTACTCATCTTTGACCCTGGCTAGCCACCCCGTGACCATCACCACCTCCTGGTTATGGTCAGGGCCTTCAAGAGCTCTTTCACAGTTTGGCTCTGTCTTTGCCAAGACCTGAGGCCTAGCTCAACTTGCCGCTCATCCAGTTCACTGCAGTGACCTCTGGAGTGGCTTTTCTCCCTTCTCTCTCCTTCCACTCTAATCCATTTACTGTGCTTCCAAACACAACTTTTACCAAGTCATTTTCCTGTTTAAGAAATTATGTGGTTCCTGCGTTTCCCAAGCGTGAAGTCTCTGCCTGGGTTTCCTGGGCCTCCATAATCTTCCTTCAAAATGTTCATGCTTCATTTTTTAGGCTGCACAAAAAATCCAGCCTCACTGTAAGAAGTATATACAAATGAAAAGGGGGGAAAAAATGAGGGTCCCTAGTAGTCTCACCACGCAGGGAGAGCCGCTCTTTCACATATATTGTTGGCAAATACTTTATAGGGTGGTGGTTCTCAAAGTGTGTCCCGAAGATCCCTGGGGTCCTGAGGCCTTTAGCAGAGCTGTGAGATCCTCTCTTTTCCAATTATGTATCTCTGTGAACAAAATTCTCTTCATACACGTAAACCAAAACAACAGATCTCACAGGCTATATGCCGAAGTGGATATGAGAATCCTGATGTCATTTAATTAACTAAGAACTAAAGATATAAAATAATCACAGTTTGTTTGTTTGTTTGTTTGCTTGTTTTGAGACAGGTTCTCACTATGTAGCCCAGGCTGGCCTTGAACTTGTGGCAATTCTCCTGCCTCAGCCTCCCAAGTACTGGGACTACAGGCACCACCTTGCCAGGCTCTCCTCTAATTTTTAAAACACAGTTTTTAATGTTAAAGTGTTCATATATAAAGAATTCATTATTCCATTATGTAGTCAGATGTATTCATATATAAGGGATTCATTATTTTTAATGAATCAATAAATATATTTTTAAATTTCTTACAGTTTTAATGCTTCAAAGGGAAAAAACGAACATACATAACCCACATAAGCAAAAGTTTCTTGGGATTCT
Source organism: Chinchilla lanigera (assembly GCF_000276665.1). NCBI lineage: Eukaryota > Metazoa > Chordata > Mammalia > Rodentia > Chinchillidae > Chinchilla > Chinchilla lanigera. Next base: position 9,152,856 of record NW_004955431.1, on the reverse strand, counting down.
CCACACAATTTTTAAGTGGAAAGGAGTCAAAAGACCAAAACATTTGAGAACTGTCCCTCCACAAGTCACACACGTCACGCTCATAAATGTATACACCAAAAAGTGCTATTCTCACACTGGCTCATCTGAAAATCAGCTCAGTTCTTCCCTCTCTCATCCAAAGGGGACATTCCTTCCCAGTTATTCAGCCAGCCCATTGAAATTTCCTGAGGTAGAACCACATTTCCTCTCCTGTGAAAGAGCTGCTTTAAACAAAACCTACCCCCTTCCTCCTCATTTTAGGAAGCAGCGACCTCATTAACGTTTAAGCGGTGGTAGGTGGTCACCTCTTGGAGCAAGCTGACTCATTTTAGTCTCCTAAAACCAATGTAGCTCATAATCTCCAACAACTGCTTGTTCAATATACATTAAATGTAATTATTCTCCTTTGCCTCCCTGAAGAAAGTCACCTTTTTGAGTCACATTATGTAAATACTGTACCGCCTCCACCCAACACACGCCAATGCTAGGGCTTGAACGCAGGGCTTGAGCATGCAAGGCTTGTGCTTCACCACTGAGCTACTTCCCCAGCCTTAAATTTCTTTCAAACAAAAGTAATGTGTGACCTGGTGCCCTGGTGATCATTATCAATCGCCCCCTGTGAGCCCGATGTCAGCCTAGTTACACAAAAATTGATGACATTTAACAAGTAGAATGCGAGGCTTACATCACTTTATTTCTTGTATGGACCTCATTTAAGATTGTACAGAGGTAAACTGTGACGGAAAGAATGAAGGACTGGACAGCTGTTCTTTTCCACTTGGCAGTTTGACTTCTGCTCACTCTTATTTGAAAAGGTTGATTTTGTGGCTTAACAATTGTAAACTTATAAAATATGATTAAGTTACTCTGTTTAAGCTGTGTTTATGCTAGACAAGCTGCCTCACAGCAATGGCTGGAGAGGAGAGGAGCACACACCACACAAAAGAATTTGAACCTCAAAGAGCGCTGGATTATGCTTAATTTTACATAGGATTTGTTATTAGTAAGTTATGGTTTAGGTCAGTGACATAATATAAATATTTATGGTTTAGGTCAGTGACAGACAAAAGACTTGTGAAAACGTTCAGCAGAGCTCAACTAAGTATATCTTTTTAAAAAACTTTTCTCAAGTAAGTGGAATCCAAAATATACAATAGATATTAAGAAAGGGAAAGAAATTGCTCAAAAGAAGAAACAGCTGGGATGAGGGAAAGGAGAAGAAGAAAGAAGGAAGGGAAAAAAATATATATATATATATATGTACACAGAAGAAGAGCTGAGATAATTGTACTGCTGGTGTCTAATGGTTTACTGAAAGGAACAGTTAATCCTTTATTTTTTTTTGACCAATGTTGCATGATTTTATCTGGTAATCTGAACAACCAATTTGAAGACAACAATATGCAATATAACAACCATTGTTGAATTCCTATCATCTTGTTTGGTAAAATTCTGTATCGTTCATAATTTTTTTGTTTTTATTTCTTATTCTCTTTAACGGTTTGATCAATCTTGCATTCTTACATCTGGTAATCTGACCAACTTCAATAAAGATAAAAATTTGTATTATAACAACCACTGTTAATCCCTATCATTTTGTTCTGAAACCCTGTATCATTCTTATTGTTTTTGCTTTATTTTATTTTTGTCTATGTTGTTGGCATTTTGCTATTGTTCTTTTTTTTAAAAATTCTCTTTAAAATGAAACTTAAAAAATAAATAAATAAAAAACTTTTCTCATGAAACAAGTTACAATTCTCCAAACTGGGGTTTGTTTGACTTTTTTTCATAGTTGTTTTAAACTGTGGGTTCCTATCTATTAATGGCACATAAAACCCACTTATCAGAACAAAATAGCCTTTGTAAAACCAACAAAACAAAACAGACTATATTTCAGGGCTACTAATAAGGGAAGAATAACAGTGTGTATGATGAGTTCATTGAAACTTTTCATTCAGAAGTGCGCACGCAAGTGGGTGTGTGCGCATGGGTGTGCAGTGTATGAGTCCACAAGCCAAAAAATTTCTGTGCCTCACGATCAAAACGGGTTGAAAAACATTACTCCGAAACCATGCATCTCCTCAGACCATCTGAGTTATACCTTGATGAGTGATGCTTGGGCTACCTACCATCCTTGCTTGCCCCTTAGAGAAATCCCAACCAGTCCTGAATCTTGGGTTCGAAAAATTTTGGCCCTCTGCAGTCACATGGCTCATTTGAAATAATTGCTGCAGTCTCACAGGGCTCCAAAACCACACTCTTACTGCCACAAGACACAGTTCCTGTTCCATTACTCACAGGCCCTTACATTGAGAGGTCCCCAAGAGACACATTTATAATCTCAGAGTGATAAACACCACATTCAGTGGCCTCTGGGTAGGGAAGGAAGAGAATAGAAAATAATAAGCCTGACTGGTGGGCACAAGGATAATCAAAATATTATTCTCTGTACTTGTTTGTATGGTTGATGTATGTCTTAGTGGAAAAAGTAAACGCTAAAAATGAATCAAACTTGGAATCTCATGAACACTAGGGTTCTTGTCTATGCTAATAGTTTCTATAAAATGAATCACACTTGGAATTTCACTAAGGTTCTTGCCTGTACAGTAATAGGTTCTATTTGTCCATGAGAAGCAGTTTGGGGTTCATAATGGTGACTCCATTCTCACTGCTGTAAGGTTTTAGTCACCAGAAGAACAAAGGGGCCCCTTGTCATCTCCAGCTACCCGCTGCCCTAGAGAAAACAGTGCAGGTCCCCTCTGCCCACATGTACCCGGTAGTGTTGACCTGGCTCCCAACAGTGCTCCACTGTGGGAGACTTTAAATGTCCCAAGCCCGCAGGACCTCCTGATGATGTCACGGCATGGGCCGGCCTTACCAACTCAAACAGAGACTCTCACAGGGACCATTAAAGCTGCTATTGCCACAATAGGAGAAATGCCAATTAATATTGCTTGTAGCTACATCACTCTTAGAAAGGATGAAGAAGAAAAATAAATGAGGCACCTTCTAAAGATGTATACAAAGCAGTTATAAACAGCAATATAACCAGTTAATTCCTACAGCATATAACAAGAGCCGTGCAGGACATGGTATATGAAGAGAGTTCTCAGCTCAATCTGGGGAAATCTAAAAGGATTGCTGAGAGGATAGCTGAGCTGCTGCTAGAAGGATTACAATCACAAAGAGTAAACTGACTTGGCAGACTAGTGTCATTTTCTGAGATGTGTGTGTGTGTGAGTGTGTGTGTATGTATGAGAGAGAAGGGGGAGGGAGACAGAGAGAGGTCTCACTTTATAAAAGAATTGTGGCTCCTTGTCACAGATCAACGGTGTGCAGGCAGACAAGTCACATGCCATCTCCACAGCTCCTGATTTCCTCATCTGCAGATTTGGAAGGCTGGGCCTCCCGCAAAGGTCTGCCTGGGACACAGATGCCTGACTCTGGCTGTCTGCCGGCTGTGCCACACAGGATCCTGGGTCTCACGAAACTGCTGTTGTTGCCCCATCCATCAATACCTCCTGGGGTCAAGTGTAAGACCTTCATTCACGACACCCCCTGACCCAGAACAAGGCGAAACAACCACTTATTCTCCACAGGCATCAAACTCACCCTTTGAGAAATGTCATCTCCAGTTTGCTTTCTAGCTGTTTCTTTCTGGAATTACTTTTTACTACTGCGAAGGCACAAGAGTGGAAGCGTATGCCTGGCAGGACTGTGTTTGGAGGCGTGTGTGGGTGCGTCATATGGTGGTCAGGGCCCAGATCTCTGCAGGCTCCTTCTGTTGACCATCAGAGCTTTCCTTCTTTGGGCAGAGAAGAAAAAGCACCATGGCTGTGTCTTCTCCCCTTCGCTCCAGCCTGCTTCACACACACCCTGCGCAAAACAGTACTTCTTTCTTTCTCTGGCATCCACATTTTACAATAAACTCCAGCTAACTGAGCAAAACAGCTTCTCATTTTCAAGTTTTTTAAATAAACAGGCTCACTTAAAAGAAAAGCAGCACTGACCACATGCATACACCACGATTTCAGTGTACGTAATTCGATGCTAAAAAACAGTTTACCCAGCCAGCTAAGGGTTTGGGAAACACGAGTTTTTTTTTTTAAGTTGTCAGTTTAAATTCATCCTCCCCCTTCCTAGGCACTGAAGATTATTTCCATACACTTGGCTTTGGAAGCGTAATTTTCAACCCCGAGGAAAATAAAGGGTAAGAAACACTCTTTTTGGTGGCGGGGCATATACCGGAGGACTGGGCACAGGAAGCCTTTCACAGCCCTCCATGGGCCCTGTTTCATGGTCAGTGTGGCCAAGACAAGTTCCCATCACCTACCAGCCTGAACAACGTGATCAGCTGCGAGGGTTCAACGCAGGGACTGTGCCCACAACAGAGCATCCTTGTGGGATTATTTGTTACTGCTGCTAGTTTTTCAAATGTGTCAACTCCAGCCCTCTGCCTCATGGCCAGCACTTAGTATTCCCTCTAGAAAACAGTTTACTAACCAAAATTTAGACTAGGACACACTTGCTGGAGGAACATTTAATCCCCTTCAAGGGACAAACTGTTTTCTTGACCACTTTTATAGCACTTTTTGTATACCAGTAATTGACACAGAAATAAGTTTTTTTAAAGTGTAAAAACAGCCCGCTCCAAAAGAAATCTATGTACAACACAGCTGGCTGTTATTATCACCACTGGCACAAATATACCATTTCTCATTACAGTACACCCTTGAACTTTGACCTACCACACACACACAAATGTATATTTCATTCAGTCAAATTTGTCCTCACTTAAGGTAGCCTATCACCCCATGTTTCCAGTGAGTAAACGAGTGGCAATCATAAATCTGCAATGTAAAATGCAAACAATGACCTCATGTACATGCCTGTGTAGTGTCATGGAGTAGGATAAACATGGAAATGGTCATCAGTTCACATTCTTGGCAGGAGGCTTTCCTAGCTGTACTTAGAGGGTTTCTACCAATCTGGGAGGGGACACCAGTTCTCTGGCTTCTTAATGAGCATCTTGTTGGAGGTGGTCACTTTGTGCCAAAGATGACTGAGATACACTGCTCCATTCAGGGGCAACGAAGGGATTCTGGGGCATCTGTGGACCCCCGGATTATCTACTTATTTTGGGTGACAGTACAAATGCAGATTTTTCCAAAGAGACAGAGTTCATAGGTATTTTACAGGTGTGGGCCAACACACTCATCTTGTATACACTTTGGGCAGATGATACTGTCAGTGATGGGTTTATCAGGACGCACACCCTCGTAAGTCAAGGACACCTATAGTGAGTGGTAGTTCTAACGATTAAGATCTAGGCACTCTGGCTCTATTATAACATGCTTCAAAGCCACAACACCAGCCTGCTCCTGAAGAAGGTGGAGGAAAGCAACAGGGGGAGCGACCCTCTGGGAGGCTGAGAGAGCAAAAGGTCCCTGCAGCCAAGCGTGGACCTGAGCTGCACTTAAAGTGGGGAAGTGATTCTGAAATGGTCATATGGGTCTTCATATTTCTAAAGGAAAGCAGAAAGTAGCTTAACTGCTTCTTGAAGCCTTTTCATACAATAGCTTAGACTAGGAAGGGACTCACATTAATGCTTTCTCATCCCTCAAAGGGTGTGGACGAACTGTTCACATCCATGGCCTTTGAAAAAGGCGTAGTGGCTGCGGGAGAAGAAGGTGGAAGGCACTTTACTTTACATTCCAGAAAGTGCCTCTCAAGTCAGAAAAATCACAACAGAAAACTGAAACGAAGCCTGCAGAAAAGTTGGAAATACCATTGTTTCTCTAGGCATTGATTTGGCTTCCAAAGATTCATACTTGAATTCTTCTCGAATAAGCTTTTTATGCACAAAGGTCGATATCCCCCACCCCGCCGCCTTCTCCAACATGGTTTGAAGGAGGCCCAAGTGATTAGTCTCTTCCATGTGGCCACATTTCTTGGTCCAGCTCTTAAGACTACAGAAAGACATATTGACTTAGATTTAAAAATAATGTGCTACTTGCTCCAAACTGGGGCTGCATGTCTCTCTCATTACCAAGATAAGTCTTGGGCATCCAATTAAACAATGAGTAGTGATCATCTTATAAACAGAGACAACTCCTTTATGAGGGACTCTTATTTGTATTAAAACTTTAATTAAATAGCCAAAGTACAACAAGAAACAAGATAACAGAACGGAATAGGACTTCAGTTCACAGTGGAACTCAAAGAGCGTTGCAACAAAGTAGCTTGTGTTATCCAGAGCCTTTTCTTAATATAAACCCCTGTCTAACCTGCTCCTTTATTTGCATTAGAGTGATTTGATTGAAATTTCATATGTACACAAGTTTATATCATCCCATTACTGACAATGCAATTTTCTTCCTTCCCTCATATATTTTTAATTCTTAATATGTTTTATAAACATCCCATATTCTCAAGGAGAATAAGATTTAAGGCCAAGTATTTCAGCATGAATGATTTATGAATTACAAACTGAAGATGCTCAGAAATCTATTTTTACTGAATTGTTTATAAACTTGTGAATAACTATTGCCCTTTAAAAAAAAACCTTCTGTACCTTAGCAACCTCAAAAAGAATAAACCAGATTTTATGCAACACAAGTTGTCCTTATTCCAAGAAATCCTGACCCATGAAAATCTGGGTTTACCACAAATATAAACTTGGAAAGATTATTTGTCTTACATAATGAGTCGTATTACTTGTAAAAATATGACTCAATTTATAAAAGTCTGATTCTCACACAGTTTTTTTTTTTTTTTTTCAGGAATAAACATGCGTCTATACAATGAATATTTACCAAGCTTTATTTTGTAGTTCTTAGAGTTAGCTGCTAAACTTCATAAATTTTACTTTTAAAGGTATATCTAATTTTTTGGTCAGAAACAATCTAGACCCTTCAGTAGAATTAGGACATAACACTTTACATTTTTATTTCCAAAATATAATTTAACTTTAAAAATATATTGTGTCCATCTTATCGTTTAAATATTTTTGTTGGGCACTGAAGAATATCATTGTCAGCAAGCTGCAGAACAAATCAAATTAGTTTTGAGGGCACTTTATCTTATAAACTCTTTGCCCATCAAAACACCAAATATCCTTAAAACTTTAAGAATTTTACAACTGTTCCACCTTTTGTGTAAGTAAAATAGTGTTACTTTCTTGCCATAGTCAATGAAACACTTCTGAAAAGTGTTCCCAGCATGTCCTTCAGAAAACAGATAAGCTGTATTATTCCAAATATCAGATGATATCCATGCAGAATAGCTTAGCTCAAATGTGGAAAATGGATAGTGTCTGTCTCATTTTTTCAGTGGGTGTTTAAAATGCTTTTTTAGGTAACTGTGCATATTTGACTTTTTTCTTGTTGGAAAAGTCATCTTGAGACAGCTTGGATTTCATCCTCTAACCTTATGAATGTTTAAGAACAAGAGAAATTAGTTCTTCTCTAATGCACACGTACTTATTTCTCTCTCTCCCTCACCCTCCTCACCTCTCCTGTCTGTCTCCATCTGCCTGTCAGTCTGTCTCTCTCACTCTCTCTCACTCCTCTGCCTCTGCCTCTGTCTCTGTCTGTCTTTTTCTTTCTATCTCTCGCCTCTGTCTGTCTCTGTCTCCATCTCTGTCTCTCTGTCTCTCTCTCTCTCCCCCTTCCCCCCCGCAAACAGGGAAAACGTTAGCTGCTAGTAAGGCAATAACAGTGTCTCACAATCATATTATACAATGGACAGAGCGTGTTTTTCAAAACATTCCTTATTTTTCACCCAAAATCTTTTCTATGACAACACACAAGTCATGTTCATGGGAATTATTTTTAAAATGTATTAACTTCATTAATTCCAGCCTGAAGTTCACAGACGTAAACAGAACACATGACTGACTTTTCCCTTTTCTTCTTTCCTACGCTTGTCCTCTGAGAAAGCCACACGTCAGGAAGAATGGCCGATTGGACTGGCACTACCAATAATATTTTATTATCATTCCTGTGCTCAAGTGTAGGAAAGTTTTCAGCCCTCCTGGGAAGCCCTCCCGATGTGCTTCTCAACACCTTCATCACTCTGTGACCCAGTCACAAATCACCGAGACTCTACCGCGCCTGGCCCACTGCTCCCTGTGCTACAACTGTCCACTGCTCCCCAATTTGACACGTTCACTGCTTTCACAGTAAGAACTCCAAGTCAGAACACAACACCATTCAACTGCTTCAAACACTGACAGCCTTAAAAATATAATAAAATATACGAGGGGGAGCTATTTCTGGTTTTACTAAATGGTTTACTGGGGGAAAGGGCATATGTTGCATTGTTTTGTTTTTATTTTAAATGTGAGTGGTAAGAAATTGCTTTCTTTGTAAAGAATCTAGAACTCTGGGCTAGGCCAAATGTGATGCATTTTTTTTCACTGTACCAGAGCTGTGAGGCCCACAGTCTGTAACCAGTACCACACAACAGTTTCTCTGTTTGCCCAGACCAGAGGTGGGTCAACGCCAGGGCACGATCTTGGGCTCCTTCACGTCATCACAGTTTTCTCCGGGTGAACTCCCTGAAGATGCAGGGAAGGTGTAGCTGAAGTAATGATACCAAGGAGAACCCTAACGTTTCTGCACTGTAGCTTCACGCACTGCTTCCACTCCTCTGAACTGTTACACTTCCACCATCTAAGCAAGAACCTCTCTAGACCTGCAGGTTACGTTCTCACCGCTTGGGAAAGAATTCCAGAAATTAAAAACAAAAAGTTCCAGAAATCAAAAACAAAACAAAAAGCTGAATCTGTACTGGGCCAAGTGAGCTCATCCACTGTAAAGAGTTCTGGACCTTTTCAGGCCAGGCAAACACACAGAAGATGAAAGAGAACAGCACCAGGCTGGAAATATTTTTGTACATAGTTATGATAATGTTGAAATACATATCAAGTAACACTGTTGAGTGAGGAGGCTTGATTACACCACTGCCTTAAAAAGTTAAACTAGGGCTGGGGATGTAGCTCAGCGGCAAAGCGCCTGCCTGGCAAGTGCAAGGTCGTGAGTTTGGTTCCCGGTACTGGAGAAAAACAAAACAAAACAAAAAAAGTTAAACTAGAGGTCGGTTTAGTTTTTATTGGAATCACCTAGGTCAGAAAGAAGGAGAGTGTCTTACAAAGTCATGGGTCATCACCCATATACTGGGAGAATACCCACAAATAATGAAGTCAGTCTCTGTACAGAGCAAAAATTCTGAAGTGCACTTCGTCACTGAATTTAGATGAACAAGTAAACTTTTACATACTAACGATCATGAAACATAGCAAAAGCCAAAAGGGAATATACCGGCATACAGAATCACAATTCAAGCAAGCATAATGAAGATGTCAGGGAAGACATTCTCAACCTTAAAAATCATGGCAAGATTCACAAATTCACTGTTATAGTTAAGCCTCAATACAAAAGGCCACATTTCAACTGAATCAACCCAAACTTTCCATCCAACAGCCTGCTTATTTCAACTTAATCAATCCTTTCAGTTTAAAACTGACATCACCAACTGTTCATAAAAGTTGCAGTCCTTTGAGAAACAAAATATGTCATGCCATAGAAGAAACAATGCAACTATTTTCCAGTAGGGTTAAATTTTACTTAGCAGATAATTTCTCAGTGATGCTTAACTTTAAAATAATCAAGCACAAAGTCATAACCAAGATAGATCAGTAGTTGCACCTTTAAGCAGCAAGGAGGACAATAAGCAAGATGTAGTTTTAAGCAAATAAAATATGAAGACATACCTATGCATGATCTCAAACTAAGTATAAGATAACTCAGTATTTTCTAGTCTTTCAGAAGCACTGGCACTTTCTGAGTTATAAATTTTTAGCTATAAAAGCAGAACATAAATAAAAATCATTAATATGTCCTGGTATCATTTACTAATTTAGTAGAATTTTTGTTGAAACACAATTTTGTCTGAAATGCCAAGTGCTGATAAGATTATATGATTAACAAGAATTCACAAAAATAAGGTGGAGAAAGCACTGTATATAATTTGCCATCATTTTATAAAGCTGAAATTTTGCATATCATGGTAAGATCTGGAAATTCCACACCCCAATATATAACCTAGACTAGCCTTCAAACTGCAGATGGAAATTACGAATGAAATCAATGTACTGAGTCTCTACTAGCATTTTTTTAAAAATAGACTGCATTTTATCATTTATAGCAGTGGAAAACACTATTTCTTGAGGTTTTTGAACAGACAGATGACAGACAGACAGACAGATGACAGATTAATATCCACAGATTGGTGTATGTCTTGTTGGTTTACAGTTTTAAATGAAGGTTGCAAGGCATTTCTCTAAAGAAACTATTGCTCATACTATCATATTTAAGCAGCAATCTTTAAACAGCAAAAATCTGTAAATAACCCAAGCATCTATCGATTGGAGAATGGATAATACAGTGAAATAACATCACAATGCTTGTGGTATCTCTGACCCCTCCCACAACATGTCAATAGCACTCCTCCAGACTGTGACTACCAAAATTATCTTGAGGTACTGAAAAATAGCTCCTATCACTCTGAGTCAAGAATCAATGGTCTAACATAAATCATGATTCTCCACAATAATCACAAGGTCGTTTACATTTGGATCATTGCTGAATAAAAATGAAATTCCCAGGAAAGATATGTTTAATGTGGATTTAAATTTTCAGAGAAAAGTTGTTCTACTAATGGCTATGCATAGATTAAAACTTTAAATCCTTGTCATAAAAAAAACAGTGTTTTTAAAAATAGTCTAGGGGGGCTGGGGATTTAGCTCAGCGGCAAAGCACCTGCCTGGCAAGCGCAAGGTCGTGAGTTCAGTTCCTGGTACCGGAGAAAAACCAAAAAAAAAAACAAATAGTCTAGGGAATGTTACCCAGTGCCATTATTTAGCCTAAAAATACTAAAATTTGTATCATGGTTATTTTTATTCAGATATTAATCCACTTAAAGGAAATAGCATTTTCCTGGCCAGCTTGAAATTTTGTGATTCTGGGTTATTTTGAACCATCTTAGCAAAGGCCAAAGGGTTCAGACTTGGAAAAACTGCAGTTTCCTATTTATTTATTTTACCTAAATCAATGCATAATGCACAGTTACAAAGCAGATCTGAAATGCACAACTATGAAATCTACAAGTTTGCATATATAAAAGGCAGAAAATTACCTCTCATTGATCTTTTTTTTTCAAATGGGAAGGTGAACAAGAGCTGGAAGGAGTAGGGAGGGAAGGAAGGGCAAAGGGACTTTTTAAAGAAGAATTGAAGAAAAAATGGAATAGAATTTCTGCAGATGGGAAGGGAACAAGAGCTGAAGGGAGCAGGGAGAGATGGGAGGGGGAGGGGCAGAAAAGGAATGCAGACGCCTTCCATACACGCACAGGCTCCCCACAGTACGTGTAATCACTGTTTAACAAAGATTAACCTCTCCTTCTACTCCTAAAGAACCTTTCATCCTGCTCTTATAACCCGGTTGCTAATCTTGCTCAGTTTTTACCTTTTGAGCATTTTTCAATCATGTCTTCCTCATCATATCCCCGGCTTCTCATAACTCCTCCCAAATATCATTCACAAATTTCCAAATTTTATAACAGTTTGAGCTAAAAGTCTCATTTAAAACATACTAATACACCCTGTAGCATGTTTGAAATGCTAAGTATCTCCTTTTTCTCCCATCCCTTCCCTGCAATCATTTTCATTAAAAAAAAAAAATCACCATTCCAAAAAATCCGAAAACCAGAAAAAAATATGGAAAGGCTCCTGAAAAAAGCCACAGATCCTTTTTGTACTTTTCTTTCTTATCTTTTTAAAAATAAACATATCTTTTAAGATAGGAATGCAATTTTATATTTGCTTTATGTTCTGCCTACATCCATGAATGATAAATGATATACTGTAAGCATTTTCACATTATTAAATATTTTTTCAAGTTTTAGAGTTGCCAGAATAATGCCCGAATTTTTACTGTAATAATTAAGTTTCCTTTAGCTTCACTTGCAATACTTTCTTTTTCCATAATTTGAAAATAAAAATAGATTTAGAGCACCTCATGTGTAGATTTTACAAGCTGGTTTTCAAGTTTCAGAATAACTGCTAAAACAAAAAGAAACCCCCAGATGTATTTCCCCTCTACCTATAATAGATATGTCAAGGTCCTTTACAGTTCTAACTGTACAAGTTCTACCATAAGTTATTATTCTTACAAATTACACTTATTTCTAGTAACTTAACTGCATATTCTTGATATTTAACTCTGCATCTTCATACATATAGAGACTTCACAAAAATATAATGTTAATTTGAAACTTTTAAATACTTAATGATTCTACAACTTGCTTGAGGATATTTCTGTTAGTATTATATAAATTTATGGCATTCTTTGTAACTGCTCTATAGTGTCACAAATTATGACAAGGCCATTTCTGCTTAAACCCAACTTCCTATTCAAAATAGCACCCCCTGAGTTAGAAATCTAAAATAATTCATTGTGTATCTATTTGAAAACTGACATCAACTGAATGAATATAAGATAGTTTATGAGGAAATCCTAAGGCAAATGTTTTCCTAAATAATTACAAAGAATCATGCAGAATTTGAAAACCTGCCTTTCATAAAAAAAGAACTCAGAGACACTCCTATTTTTTGATAAATATTAATGAATTCAAACTACTAAATGGACTTTTAAAAGGACATTCTACCTGAATTTTTAGGTACTGAATTGCTTAAGTCATGTAGTTTTCAATTTATAGAGAGTTATTTATCTATCCAAAGTTCATTAGCAGGGATGTCCCAGGCTTATGGGAATATCCTGTGTTAGTAAGGGTGTAGAGCACCTTAATATGCAAAAAACACATTGGGTTTTTTTGATCTACACAGAAAGAAGCTGAAAATTTCAACTTCCTTTTAGCTATAAACAAAAGTGAATGACTTTCCGTGAAAGAAAATGGTCAGGTCCAGATGGTTTCACTGACAAATTCTATCCAATATTTAAACAAGAAATAATACTCAAACTATTTAGAATACTGAAGAAAGAACACTACCAAATTCATTTTATGATACCAGTATAATCCTTATTTAAAAATATGATAGGATATTATAAGAAAATACAAATCAACTTTACTCAGAAACGTGGATGTAAATATCCTTGACAAAATAACAAATTACATCCAGCACATTAAAAGGGATAATACATTATGACCAAATAAGAAAAGCAATATTGATACTATACTTGAAAATAAATCAGTATGTTGCACCATATTGCCAAAATAAAGCAGAATGCCATCTTAATAGATGCAGAAAAAATCATGACAAAATTCAGTGCTTAATATGATTCCTAAAAGTAGCTCTTGAGACTAGAAATAGAATTTTCCACAATCTGTACAAAGCAACCACAAAAATTTATAGATATCTTAAAAATTAGCGGTGAAATACTGAATCCTTTCCCCTAAGACTGGAAAAAAGCAAGGAAATCCACTTTTACCCATGTTAGTCATGACTGACTGTATGGAGGTCCTAGCCAGTGCAACAAAGCAAGAAAAGAAACAGGCCAAAAGGTCAGAAATGAAAATGTGGAACCATCTGTTTACAGGCAAGAGAAAGAGCATAGGAAAGAAATCAAACCATAAACAAATAAAGAACTACCCTGTCGAACAAAGCAGAACTACTACTGAGACTAGTGAATTTAGTAACTTGCAGGATACAAGGTAAATATACAAAAACAACTACATTCCTATTTACCATCAGCAAAGAAGCAGAAAATTAAATAAATAAGAACATTTGCAATACACAGAAAACAAAACATTTATGAATAAATTTAAGCCAAGACTGGGAAAGAAATCTACAGTGACAACTGCAAAACACTGCAGAAGAAATTAAGTGGCGAAACACGTGATGTTCACTTGTGTGCACATCGTTCACCCCAAATCAATCTATAAGCTGTGCGAAACATCACAAATATTTAAATTTTTAAAAATGTAGCACAGCAAAAGCCACATTGCCATTAATTCCCTTCAAAATACTTCCCCTCACATCAAATCCACTTATCCCATCATTCTAGCCATTTAGTGAAGCAGCTCTGGAAGTTCTCTTTCATGAGTGTCTTTAGTGCATTGTCTGGGCTGCCTCCAGGTCTTGAATCAATTCAAAACATTTACTTTCGTGGTCATTTGGACTTTAGGGAAGAGCCAGAAATCACCTGGCAGCAGATCCAGTGAACAAGACAGATGAGGATCCACCATAATGCATTTATGAGCCTGTCTTTCCACTGGATGGCACTCAACAACATCATTCACAGTGTTTTTTATCACATTTCATAAAGACAATCACAAAACAGCGCTTCCAGAACTGCTTCAGAAAGTGACAAGAACAAAGGGATAAATGTGTTTAGAGCTGCCATGGTTTGTGTCTGGATGTCCCCCCAAAGCCTCATACCGTCATGGGGCGGGCTTCTAGATTGCTGACTGATCCATAGTCCAATGCTGACATTATGGGTGAGTGCTACACCTGCCTCTGGGGCAGGTAGTTTGCACACAATATAAGGGAGTGAAAGAGGTTTTCCTGCTGCCACCCTCTGCCATGTGCCACCCTGCCTTGGAGCCAGCCAAGTATGGACTGAAACCTCCACAAACTGTGAGCTAAATAAATTTTTCCTTCCTTAACTTTGAGTGTCAGGTATTTTGTCTCAGCAACGAGAGAAAAATAACCAAGACAAGAGCAAAGGGGAATATTTTGAGGGGGATTAATGGCAATCTGTCTTGCATGTAATAATTTTTAAAATATAAGCATACACTGTATTTCTTGATCACCCATTGTATAGAGTCCATGTCATTTTGATCAGATTCTTAGCAGTATTTTTGAATAAATTGACAAGGTAATTTTAAAATCTATATAAAAAGGTAAAAGTCCAGATTCACTGGGCACACCCTGGGGTGATGGCCAGTGATAATCATAACCCTGCAAGACCCAGCTCCAAACATCTAATCCTGAATGATGAATATCTGAAATATCAAAATCTTTAAAGTTTAAAATTATAATACTAAAATAATAAAATTCCATATGTTAAAATCCTGAACGCTGAACTTTTCCTTTTGTTTATAATCTGTTCATTTTCTTTTTATCTTTAGACCTTTTCTGCACGATTCTAAATTGTTAGAACCAGTTTTCAATTTGCTATGCTATTATTTCTTTGCATAATTTCCAGTGCTACAAGTATAAACTGCAGAAAGCCTTTGAGGGAGTTCTAATTTGTTTTATGCTTTTTTTAAGCCATAAGATTGGCTTTGTGCTAAGCGTTGTGCATACTGCATGCATAGGCAGAAACAGTGGAACTTCTTCAATAAATGAAAAAATGTCCTTTTTGTACATCTGCATTTGTGAAAGATAGAGTTTCTTGAGCTTTCACCTCTGCAGGCGATTTCATGTGCAGTGGTGACACATCTCATTTTTTGTTTGATTTCATCAAGCCATAGGTTGTCCACAGTATTTTAAGATGACTACATATATAAAACAAGATGCACACACTTATCAACCACAGTAACATGTATTTACATATTTTGCCTTTTTGACCTATTTCTCTATTAACATGGCTTACCTGCTTATAATGTTGTATCCATGTGACTGTCATTGTATACCTAAATGTCTGTGCTTACAAAAATATTACTAATGCCTATTTTATTATGTAAAATGACCTAAGAACTATTCTATCATGTTTTATACGTTTCTATTTTTTGTATGTTTCTCAAATAAATTCCATTTTAAAAATGTAAGCAAATATCTTTTTAAAGAATTTTCACATTACTTTTTCCAGAATTATACAGTTCTTCCAGATTTCAGACTTTAAGTATTTTAGACTTTATATATTTTTGCCTTTCAGGATTTCAACATTTTGGATTGTGTCTTTTGGGATATGGCCTAATTCAAGTGATAGAATGTCATTTATCAAAATGGCAAATTCATGAGGAACTTAAATTGGGATTGACACACATGCAATGAAATATTTCTTAAATAGATGGAGTCTAAGGCTGTAAGATAGATGGAGGGCTGGCGAAGGATAGTATCAAAGTAGAATCCAGTAGGCAGTTGGTTTAAGGATCTCAAACTCAGAGCACAAGGTGGAATAGAAGGAAACCTTTCCTGATTTATTTTCCCCCAGAAGAATCATCATTAATATAATATATATTTTACTTATCAACTTATATATTTTACTTATCAACATAAAAGGATGGAACTATAGTTTGGATTAGATTATATGGTAGGTAAAAAGCAGAAGCATAAAAAATTTTACTGAGCTATTAAAGAGGCCTTGTTCCTCAGGGGTCCCCAAACTCTGTTATGAACCAGGTGGCACAGCAGGCGATGAGCAGCCCCAGGAACAAGCAAAGCGTCACCTGGATTTACAGCTGCTTCCAATCCCTCTCATTCCTGCCTGAGCCCCGCCTTCTGAGCTCACTAGCAGGATTAGCTTCTCTTAGACGCATGTACTTTACTGTGAACTGTGTATGCAAGGGTTCTAGGTGTGTGCTCCTTTAGAGAAGCTGACAATATGAAGTAGAGCTGAGTCAATGATGCTAGCAGGGTACAAATGCAGATTATTAACAGACAGGTTTGACTGCATAGGGACTAATAAACCATTTGCTTGCAGACTCATATCCAAACCCTATCAGTGAGTACCAAATGAAAATTAAATCGCATCGGGTGACAGCGCTTAGAGTGGCAAGTGTAATATGTGGTAACCACTTGCCTAACCAAGCTATGAAACCAGGAAAACGGCTTCACCTCCTAGAGAACAAGCATCCCGCATTAAAAGACAAGCCTTTGGAGATTTTTCAAAAGGAAAAACATGAACGCAAGAATGAGAAGCAGTTATTGAAGGCCACCACTTCATCAAACGTGTCTGCACTGACAGCATCATTCTTAGTGGCTGGCACATTGCTAATGAAGCCCCTGACTATTAGTGAAGAGTTGACCCTGCCTACTGCTAAGGATGTTTCTTGTGAATTTTTAGAAGAGGCTGTAGTCCAAATTTTTAGAAGAGGCTGTTCTTGTGGCTAGCACCCTAACAAGGTGAACCAACAAAATAGCAGAGAATATTGAGGCACAATTGCTAGCATCACCAAGAATACAGTGCAGGTTGATGCGTCTACCAACGTTGGCAACGATGCTGGGTTTTGTGCCATGTATTTCTGAGAAGCATGTGTATGAGGATGTGTTATGTGCACT
This sequence comes from Chinchilla lanigera, assembly GCF_000276665.1. NCBI lineage: Eukaryota > Metazoa > Chordata > Mammalia > Rodentia > Chinchillidae > Chinchilla > Chinchilla lanigera. Next base: position 9,135,587 of record NW_004955431.1, on the reverse strand, counting down.
TCTGTTCCCACTCAGTACCACAGTGAAGTCACGTCTTTGAGTGATTATATATCAGGAAAACTAAATTGTTCATTTTTTGTGTCAGCAAATGCATGGACAGCGTGGCTGCCGTGACCGAATGGCTTTCTGGTTGTACCGCTTGGGTCAAAGAGATCACTTCTGAATGTGTCTCTGCAGTGTCATCTACAAAACAGTGATGAAAAAGGTCACCTAAACTTAGCAGTGTTTTGTGGGATGCGATTAAAATTATCAACCACATTGAAGTACATGCCCCCACACTTGTCTGCTCAGCTCTGTGAGGAGACAGACGCAGAGCACACGAGTCTGAGCTTATGCACAGAAGTAAGGTTTTCTAAAGGTAGATCACTGGTAAGAGTTTTTGAGTTATGAGAGCCATTCAACAGATTTCTTTCAGAAAAAGAGTCACCAGTGGCACATATGTCAATGATGCAGAATGAGCCATAAAACTTGCTTACTCGTGGGACATATTCAATCTGCTTGATGAACTCACTTCAGGGAAGAATGACAACTGTGTGCAAAGCTGGTAGGTACTGTGGCTGCATTCAAAGCCAAACAGGGATTATAGGGGTGACGAGTCACAGGGGTGTTTCAGAGACAGCTGAATCTAGAGTGTGTGATTAATTCATGGCGCACTGCTGGGATTAAGGGTGCTGGGATTAAGGGTAGGTGACTGCTGGATCATTCCACTGACGGGAATGGCACTGTGCTAGTCCCCGCAGACTGGATACAATATAGGGAACAAAAACAGGCTTCTTCCCTTTGATTGCTTGCTTTTACTGTCCATCTTCCTCCACCATAAACTGTTGCCCTCTGCCATGTGCCACCCTGCCTTGGAGCCAGCTGATATGGACTGAAACCTTTACAAACTGTGAACTAAATAAACCTTTCCTTCCTTAACTTTGGGCATCATGTATTTTGTCTCAGTAACAAGAAAAGTAACTATAACATGTGATTCTATTTAACTTTTTTGAGAAACTGATAAACTCTTTTCTACTGGGGCTGAATCACTTCACCTTCCCAGAAATACATGAGAGGTCCAATTTCTCCACATCCTCATCAATGCTTTCTTTTTATAATAGCCATCCTAGAAGGTGTAAAATGGTATCTCCTTGTAGTTTCAACTTGCCTTTCCCTAATGACTAATGATACTGAATATCTTTCCATTTGTTATCTGGTCACTTATATATCGTCTTATACACCCTCATTTTAAAATTGAGGTTTTTTTGTTGCTGCATTGAAGAGTTCCTTATGCATCCTGCATATATTAACCCTGAGGTATGTGATTTGCAAATATCTTTCTGTAAGTTGTCTTTTTTACTTCCGTGATAATGTTCTTTAAAGCACAAAATTTTTAATTTCAATTATGCCCTGTTTTTTGTTATTCATGCATTAGATGCCATACAGTATCTAAAAATCTAGTGCTAATCACCAGGTCATGAAAATTTACCCCCATGGTTTCTAAAAGTCTTATATTTTTAGTTTTTGTGTTTAGGTCTCTGCCGATTTCCAGTGAATTTTTAGATACGGTATGAGGTATGGGTTCAACTTTGTTCTTCTGTAGACAGTTGTCTAATTTTTCCAGCACCATTTGTTGACAACACTGAAGTATTTTTCCTATTGAATGCTCTTAACGCTCTTGTCAAAAACCAACTGGGCAAGGGTGCTTATGTTTATACCTGGACTTTCAATTCGATTCCATTGATCCCTATGTCGATCCTTACGCCAACATCACACTATTCTGATTACTGCAAATCTGCAGTATGTTTTCAAATTGGGATATGTGAATTGTCTTTGTTGTTCTTTTTCAAGATTGTGTTTCCTCTTCCTCCTCCCCCGCCGCCCCCTCCTCCTAGCATGCATGAGGTGTTCAACATTTGTTGAGTGAGTGAATGAATGGGCTCCTGAGAAAATAAATTTAGCTCTAGTTGAGGGAAGGTTCAGGGTAGAAGTACAAGGAACTTGGAAGAAAATACCATGGTTAAGCAATACCTGCCCAAAAAAAGAGTTCAAGGACAAGAAGGAAGGTTACTCTAGGCTGGGAGTTCTAGTGCCAAGGGATACTTTCAAAACCATACTGGCAGCTGGAGTGGACCACAGCTATTATTGTTGTGTGCAACTCAGCCTTCAGTGACTGAATTTCTACTAGAACTAAAAATCATTCAGTAACTATCACACTGAACATCTCATTTTTTCTCAAAAACAGAACATCAGATAAGGTGAAACAGGCTAGCAATGAGCTGTTTTTATTAAGCCGAGAAAACAGCTTTTGCATCTTATCTCAAGTGTCCCCACAGCATTTAGCCTCAATAATTCCTCTTGATAAATCACTGTAATCTTACAATCCTATCAGAAAACATACATTACAATGCAAAAGTACCCTACTGACCTTCTGAAAAAATTCTGAACAAAATATCAAGTAAATACTTTTATCACTTTTAAATTAAATAACTGGGCAGTGAGATCAGCAAGTCTGAACTGTTGTCGCTAATGAGACAGAAACCAGCGGAGAAAAAGCACCACGAGAGGGTACATGTGATGCAGTTTAAGAAATTCATTAAAAATTTCTTTTAATTAATACATGTTACTTTATGCTTTAATGTAAAAATACGTTAAATGTAAGTACTTATGGAAGCACGGAAAGTACCACTGCTGTTAACACACATTTTGTAAACTACTGCTGAATAATTATATTTGCCTTACACAACAGCAAGTACCGCTGCTGTGAAATTTAGCAATACATTGCAACTCCGTGAATTATGCCATACGGTCCCATCTGTTTCCAGGTTCCGTTCCATTACTGCTGGTTAATAAAGGAACTGTTAACCAGAAGATGCAAATACGTCTCTTACTGTATACCTTTTTCAGTATCAACTATGTGTGATCAATATAACTTGGCAGGGAGTCCAGTCTACGATGGGAGTTAGCTATGCACTGCCTGATCCTCTTGGCCTAACCATGATATAAAACAGTATGTGAAGTTATGTAACCTGTCACTGAAATTGTACAGCTCTGCTAATCATTCTACTTACACCTCAGGGAAATGTATAATTGCCCGCCCCAGTCATCTCAGCTTTAATTATGGTGTGGGCCTTTTATTCCCTGCACAGAAGTGACAGCCTGGAGAGATCATTTCCTCAAGCTCAAACTTCCACTTAGCAACTCAAAGACCATGAGCAATTTGCCACATCATCTGCAAAACCCATCGCAAGGGGCAACACTTGCTGTCCACCCTTGAAACCCAGCTCAGGTCGCCCATGTTTCTGAAGCTTTCCAGAACAAAACCATCTTCTCGGTCAGTACCTTGCACACACTGACATTTTGGGATGTAACTTAATTTTCATATACATCTTTGTTGAATGAAAAATCCTTTAAGGACAGAAGCTGTCCTACTCATATCTACAGCTCCAGGTCCTCCCATGAAACAGGCATTTAGCCGCGTGTGGCAGTGCAGGTCTGTCAGGCAAGAGGATCCCAAGTCTGAGGCTAGCCTGGGCTACTTAGCAAGACCCTGGCTCAAAATAAAAATAAAATTAAAAATGGGCTGGGACTGTATCTCAACAGGGGAGTACTCCTCTAGCATTTGCAAGGCCCTGGGTTCAATCCATAGCACTGAAATAAAAAGGCATTCAACCAACAATTATTATTCACGTTGAGTGACTATGCTGGTGCCCAGGATATAGTAGATGCTTAATAAATATTAATTATTGGCAAATTTTTTTTTTCCTTTTACTCAGGATTTCCCTTGTTTACATCATTTTATCAACATTCTGCTGTGAGAACTCAGGCTCTTACCACAGTTAACCTCAGTTCTCAGTGAGGAAAGACAGGGGTGATTTTGCCTGCCAGGGGACAACTGCCAGTCTCTGTAGATAGTCATGGTTGGCACAACTTGAAGAATTCTGGCCCCAAATGCCAAGAGTTCAAGTTAGGAAATCCTCTTGTAGATTTGTATTCCTTAAAATCAACTCCTAGTTGTTCTACCCTACTCCAATTTTTTTCTCTGTTCTTCTGAAAAATCTTTATCATTACCTTGTTAAAAATACCTCCTACTTATTTTGAATATATTCATTCTTTGTTTTTTTTGGATTTTTGGTTTTCTTTTTCTGGTACCAGGAATCGAACTCATGACCCTGCGCTTGCTAGGCAGGCGCTGTGCCACTGAGCTAAATCCCCAGCCCCCGAATATATTCATTCTTAAAGTTAAGAGCTTATTACTAGATTTCCACTAACACAACTTTATAGTACATCGATATGTTAAAAGCAAAACTCAGACGAAGGTTTCTTCTTTACAGTCTGCATGCTTTACAACTAACTCATGAGATTTTTCAATGAAAACACTGAGGGGAAAAGCTAAGATTAGGAGACAACGGCTAACTTTTCTCCAGTGATCAAAGTTTCTACAACCACCAAAGCCAAATGGCCTTCATAGTTTCATTTGAAGAACAAATGCTGAGTCACCAGATGTTGTATCATGCGCTGGATTGCTATTTTGTATGCTGGCTTGATACCTTTTAATCTAACCAGGATTTGTTTAAAATTCATGTGACCAAGGCTGGGGATGGAGCTCTTATAAGGTGCTTGCCTAGCATGTGGAAGACTCTGGGTTCAAACCCACCACTGCAACAAAGATTGGTGAGTTTTAGAAAAAGGGAAACAATTTTAATTTTTTTTATAATTTATATCAACACATTATGAAATTTCACAGAATTAATTAAGTGTAGAAAGATATATACATAAAAGGGAAAAATCGCATTCCCTACAAATCATGTATGTGATAAAATATTACCATCAAGAACATATAAATGATTTCTCCAATTCAACAACAAAAAACCAAACAACACAATTCAAAAATGGGCAAAGCACTTCAGTAAACACTTCTTCAAAGAAGATACACAGGGGGCTGGGGATTTAGCTCAGCAGCAAAAGCGCCTGCCTGGCAAGCGCAAGGTCGTGAGTTCGGTTCCCGGTACCGGAGAAAAAC
>NW_004955431.1:9117503-9130485 GCF_000276665.1 Chinchilla lanigera | reverse complement strand
ATTTAGCTCAGCAGCAAAAGCGCCTGCCTGGCAAGCGCAAGGTCGTGAGTTCGGTTCCCGGTACCGGAGAAAAACCAAAAAAAAAAAAAAAAGAAGATACACAAATGCCCAAGAAACATATGGAAATAACACTCAACATCATTAGTCACTAGAGAAACGCAAATCAAAATTATAATGAGATGTCACCACAAACTCACTGGGACAACTTACATGAACAAAACAGAAAATAACAAGTGCTCACAATCATGGGGAAATATTAGAACTTTTGTTGGTGGGAATGTAAAACGATTTGGCTACTGTGGAAAACAGTTCGATAACTCCTCAAAAAGTTAGACATAGAGTAATAATATGACCCAGCAATTGCACTCCTACGTATAAACACAGAACAACCGAAAACAGGTACCAAATGTTCACTGCAGTATTATTCACAATAGCCAAAAGACGAAAGCAACCTGAAAGTCCATCAGCAGATGAGTGGATGAACAAACTGTGTTATATACATACAGTGGACTATTATTCAGCTGCAAGGGAAGACAGTTTGACACGTGCTACAAAACAGATTAACTTGAAACCATTGCATTCAGTAAAAGAAACCAGACATAAAAAGGCAAATAAGACATGATTCTGCAGATATGAAACATCTAGAAATTCAAAAAGACAGAAGAGGAACAGAGGTTGCCAGGGGCTGAAGCAGGGTAGTAAATGAGCACTATCGTTCAATGGGCACAAAGTTTCAGTCTGACAAAATAAAAAAGTTCTGAAAATGGATTGTGGTGGTGATTGGACAACATGAACATGCTCAGTGTCATTGAGCTGTATACTTAGAATGGCTTAAACGATAAACTTTACGGATATTTTATCATGATAAAGAAAAAACTCTCCCCCAGATGTCATAACATATTTCATCACTCTTCAAGGGCTCTTACAAGTGAAATCTCCCTCTGCAAAAAAGAGAGGTTTTCTACAACTAAAATCTAATTTTCAGATGGAAAACCTGTGCCACTGGGATGCTGAAATTGGAATCCCTGATAAAGTGAACTGCTGGGAAATCATCACACTCCCCGAGGCCCGGTCACACAGGCTAAGCCCCTTCCAGCAGCCCGAACTCGGAGAAGAGCCGCAGCTCTCTGAGTTCCCTGGCTCTCTGCCTGCCTTGCAGACCCTTCCTCCACCGAATGCCAATTCAGGCTCACCCATCAATTTTCTCTGATGCCATGGTTTGGGGGAAGAGGGAAGCATTGTTTTAAAAATAACATTTACTTCAACACTGAGAAAAGGGAAAGAGCATAGAGCAATCCCTAGAGAGATGATGTTTTTAGAAGGAGATCTATTTTTCTACCAAAACCAACCAGCAGCAATTTTATATGCCATTAATCAGTATTATTCAGCTTTCTTTTTTCAGAATAAGTCTTACAATGGACACCAGAAAACTTTGTTAGTCAAAGTAAATAATTGAATTCAACAAGTATTTCTAGATTCAACAAGTATGAGTATTCTGAAAGAATGCAGAAATATAGGTTTCTTTTTATATACTACTAACACATCTGATATTTAAAGTTGTGTTAAAACTTGTAATAACTTAGAATCTTTATGATGTGAAATCATTCAGAAGACCGACACAATTTGAAATTCATTCTTTCACAAAAGTGATGTTATGATCTCTCCTGAAATAAGATAACGGAACCAAGCTGCCACATGAAAATATTTGAAGAATATTTGAAGTTCGCTTTTTAAATATACTTTTTACCATCACTCCTGGATTTGGGTACACCGTGGCCCAGATGAAGTAACACAGGATTGCTTAAGCCTCACTCAGTTAAAGCTTATAGAACCAGAATAATAAAAAGGAAATGAAAACAAATAAATAGGGGGCTGGGGATTTAGCTCAGTGGCACAGCGCCTGCCTGGCAAGCGTGAGGTCCTTAGTTTGATTCCTGGTACCAGAAAAAAAAAAAAAAAGAAAACAAATAAATTTCATGAGGGACCAGTAAGGTATGCTTAACTCTTACTTTACAATTAGACACTCTCCAACAATAGCTTAATACTGCATTTCACATACAACTAAAGATCCTGACTGAAAGTGACTTATCTTGTTCATATGAACACCCTTGGTTATGATATGAAATACTAAGCCCAGTGTGTCTTCGAGACTTGAGAAGCCATTTGGGAAGCCTTGATTTAAGTTTCCCACACAACTCTGAGATACACTTCTCTCATCACGCAGTTTGATTTTTCAGTTAGAATATTAATGATGATTAGATACCATTTTTTAAATTTCCATGGAAATTTTAAATTATTCATTTACTTATATATTTACATATCTACCTCATAGTTTTGTTCATCACATTCAGGGTCTTGCTCATGTTAGGCAAGCTCTCTACCACTGAGCTACATCCCAACCCTAAAATTATTTTTTAAAATAAAGAAACTAGATAAAGTTTTTATTGCTTCACACACACATTTCTTTGAAAGACATCTTCTATTGCCTGTTCACTATTTTATTCATACCAATGCAGAGTGAGAGGGAGGTAAAAATAGGCATTAAAGCAGCAGAGGCAATCGAACAGACATATCTAATACTTTGGGTCACTTTAAGGTAGACTTAGAATGCTACATTTTTCCATGTAGTATTCTCGACATTAAGAGCACAGTGGAACATTTTAATGGGAACCAACTCACAAGAGAAGGTTAACACTACCGTGTGGTGCTGACTTATGGCTTTACGGCCCGAAGCTTACGGCCTTCCAATCTATATTCTTTCTTGGAAACACTGTACGCTGCACCCTGTAAGTGTGGTGTTTTTAATCCAGGTTTGGAAGGGCCCACAATTTAGCTAGCATTACCAGGAACAAGAGGCAACACGATGTAATAAGTAAAACATAGGATTTGGAAAAGAAGATTTGAGTTTGCACGCAAGCTCCACCACGAACTGTGATATTCAAGTAATTAATTAGTTTGATGCAGTTTCCTCTTCTGTAAAATGGAAACAATAATTTCTACCTTTTGTTCAGAGGTACTGACAGGAGGTTTGTGAAGGCATTTTAAAGATGTGAACCACTTTAACATTATTTTTCATTATTAACAAGTAGTACTTGTTTTCCTCACCTACCTCACTGGAGGAATAAGAAGATCTCAAAGAAAGGAAGAAAACCAACTCAGTAATAGATCAGAGATGAACGAGAAAAAAGTTCATAGAGTTATTGCAATTTTTTTACTCAGTTTAAAAGGAGAGGGGCTGGAGATTTAGCTCAGCGGCACAGCGCCTGCCTGGCAAGCGTGAGTTTGTGAGTTTGATTCTCGGTACCGGGGAAAAAAAAACAACAAAAACCAAGAAACCAATTAAGGGCCAGGGCAAGGTCCCGAGTTCGATTCCTGGTCAAAAAAAAAAGAAAAGAAAAAAAAGGTGCTTGTGGGACTTCGAAGACTACTGCAAATTTGAGCATCAAACTGGGACAAGGAGATGCTTCTGGTGAATGCAATCACTGCAAAGGGACACCCAAGCTGTCAGCCACACCGTTCTCTAACCACTGCCCAAGCTAGAAGGTATGAAACCTTGACTTGAGTCACTCTCATATGAACTGTATTGCTTTCTTTCCTTCAACCCCACATCCAATAGGCCGCCAATCCCACCGATGGCTCTGCCACATATGTCTTAAGCATGTCCCACGCCTGGCATCCCCAGAAAGGTTGTTCAGATGCACGTGACTGCCCCCTACTTCTCCAGCCACCCCCAGAAAGCATCCTCTTGTCCAGGCTCCCATAGGAGTTCATTCCAGGTCTAGACAGGATCCCGGCCACACTCCAAGAGGTCACCTTGCTAGGACCTGCATCAGAATGGGACAGGCATTACTTTTGTGAGTTGGAATTACAGATGCCACATTTGTGCTTCTTCCAAACTTCAACTATGAGCACATACTTGTATGTTTTACATTTTTTTTAAAGCACACACCGTGGGGTGGAAGCAGTGTGTGCTGACGTTTGCAAAATCGATCTCAAACAAGACTCTTCACAATGTAGCTTCCCCCACCTACATTCGCAGTCACGTCTTCCTCTGTGCAGTTATATTCTGCTCTGCCTTCAGGAAAAAGTTGGAAGCAACTTCCTGGAAATCTCTGGTGGTCCCTAGATAGCAAAGGCAAATAGCTGTCCTCTGGCCCGTGGGCTTTCACTGCAGCAAGTACACAACTTCCTAATGCCATTGTCACACTCTCCTCCCTGCATCTGTTAGAGGTTTTCCCCCGAGATGTTGAGCTTCTAAAGACCACAGCCCATGGCACATCATGATCTGTACCACGTAGGGCACCAGATCTGGCATGCTGGGGAAATTATTAAATGTTGAGTGGATGAAGGTGAAACCCAGTTTTATCAATAACGTCAACCATTTTACTATTATGCCTTTTGCAATCAGTCTACGTTCTGCCCTAAAACTCATTGTGTTGAGGTGATACAATAAACTGCTTTGAAAGACAAAATTATATAACGCGCTCCCTACATCCTGGACATTCAATAGTCTGTTTGCTTAAAGCGGTGATTTGCTGCATTCGGTTTGCCAGGATCTGTCATCAACTTTTGTGTTTGTGTTCATTAAAGAGACTGGCCTGTAGCTGTTTTGTTTTGTTTTTTATCTGGTTTTGGGATCAGAGGAGCATGTGCTTCCAGAAGGACTCTGGGAGTACTCCTTCCCTTTCAATTTCATTACAGGGTTTGAGGTACTGGCATTAGATCTAATAGAAAAATGAAAAAAAAATGTTCATCTCTGGGCACAGAAGAATGAAAATTAAAACAACACCGAGAGTCCGTCCTCCTCCAGAAAGAATGCTATCACCAAGAAATCAAACAATAACAAATGCTGGAGAGGCTGTGGGGAAAAAGGAACCCTTCTCCATTGTTAGTGGGAACATAAACTAGTATAACCACTATGAAAATCAGTGTGGAGATCCCTCAAAAAGCTAGAAATTCCTCTTGACCCAGTTATTTCTCTTTTAGGTATCTTCTTGAAAGAGATAAAGACTTTATCTTACAGTGATACTTGCATTCCCATGTTTATAGTAGCACAATTTATAATGGCTAAATCTTGGCTGAGTCATCAGCAGATGAGTGGATAAAGAAAACGTATTTACATGCATGGAGTACTATTCCACCATAAAGAAAGATGAACTTGAGTTATCTGCAGGAAAATGGATGCACCTTGAGACCATAATGTTGAGTGAAACAAATCAGACAGGCAGCTTTTCTATTTCTATACTTATATCACATTGTTTCTCTTATATGAGAAATCCAGAGTGAAAGTAAAGAGCAAAATAAAAGATAATAACTGGGGAGATAGATCATTCTCAGGAAGGAAGAGGATCAAGAGATAGAGAAGAAGGAGGGAAGAAGGGATAAGGGAATGACAAAAATCAGAACGTGTTACTTACGCGTAACAACTCCCCACAAGGAATGTGACCCTGATGTACTGCACACATATAATAAAATAAAAACTGAAGAAAAAGTGATGTTACACAGAACAGCAATTTGAATGCAAATACCGGGATAGAGTTAAGTGGCTATCAATATTTTAAAGTTTGTTTGTTTGTTTGTTTTTAATGTTGAGTGGCCCATTTAAAAAGTTTCATAGCTATGTGTGCTTGAGGGCCTAGAGTGTTCTGACCATAGGCCGCCTGAGGGGTAGAGTTTTCAAGCTGATAGAAAAGAATCACTAATAAGCTGTGTTGTGGATTGCTGTTTAGGAAAGCTCAGACTTGTAACTGTTAGACACCCACAAAGCTGCGAGGATGGTATGTCAACTACCATGGCATCTGCTCCGCTATGTGCTAGTGTGACCGTTAGGGGGACGCACACGGTGATGTCTTCTCTCTCCTCCACACAGCCTTGTCACCGCCACAGTACGCTCCTCTACAACCCTGGCGACCAATGGGGTGACAGTCGCAGCCAGATCGCCCTCGCATCCCGATGCTCCTCTTCAAACCCTGACAGTTCTTTTTCTTTCCGCCCCCACCTTGGCCACTGGTTAACAATGACTAGTTCTTCTTTACCTACAGTCTGTTCCAGGAGATAGGGGAGCCGCCACAGCCCCAGGCCGCTGAAACGGTTGGGGGATGTTTAAGGGTTCAAGCTCACTCTTGAGCCAGTAGAGGGTCACTAGGAAAAACAGGGGATGTAGGGAGCCGAGCATCCCTGCAGCTGAGGGGCAGCCTCAGCATCCACCACATTCTCACAGCACCTATTGCAAGAATCTTTATTACTCCTGTGTCTTCTGTTCTGTCTCTATTTGTATTCCCAGACCTCAAATGGGATCGATCATTCTCATTATCCTTGTCCAGAGTGGCTCAAAGTTTACACACACAAAAACTGGAATTCCAATCAGGAAAAACAGAGAAATAAATCCAAGTAGGTTATAATAAGGGAGGTTGCTAAAGAATCTTACTACTTGGGAAACATTTTGATATCGGCTTTCCTTGGCTTTCTCACTCTCAGGGGTATGAAGTCCTGGAGACAAGGATTTTATTTTTGTTTTGTTAATTTGGTTTCACTGTGTGGTCCCCAGGGCCTGTGTGGGGGCCTCACAGCAATTTAGATACAACAGACACAGAGTAAATAAAAGTTGAATGAATAACCTATAGTCTCATCAACTTACACGTCTCGTGTTCTAAAGCAATTGCTACACCCAAACATAGCAACAGTTTGAACCCCCCCAATAAAATCAAAACAATATTTTTTAAAAAGTATGTTTAGAATGTCTTGAAAATAATTTATATACAATGACAACAGAAGACAAAGGGGGTGCCCCTCCTCTGAAATAATATCTAGGTACCAACTTGTTAGTGTTTGCAAACACAGCCAGCACCCAGTGACTGCTTTGTGCAAACATGTAATTAGTCAGCAAGCTGTAGGGGAAGCGTTTATATACACAAAGGTTTGTATTTGGCAAACATCTGATCCAACTCCTGTTCCTGAAAATGACATTCTGTTGCCATCAGAAAACCAAACAAGCATGATAAAAATGCAGCAGGAGAAAGAAAACTACAAGAGGCCTAAAATCTTTTAGCTTAGAGCACTTATCACTTGCCACATTCATTACTACTATTTTTGGTTTTTAACAGTCCCTCGTTAACAATAGTCAGTCCCTCCATGAATCACTAATGGTCTCACTTTATGAACAAGTTGTTCTTCATTTCCCTGTAGCATTCAGAAATCGGAATTTGTTTTCCCATGTAAACAAGTTACAAGCACTGATGGGATTCCCTGGCCAGCCCACAGCAAACCCCCCACCAGCCCATGCAGGTGGCCTTTAATACTGGTAACATCGGGCCAAATGTGTGTGCTCACCAGTGGCATCGGCCAATCTATTTTCCACAACATTCCCCTCTGCATGCTGTGGTGCCTTCAACCTTCACAACTAGGTTGATACCCAAGTTTTAAAATCACCCACATGTCCACTCAACTCCTCCCGTCAAACCAACTCTCCTTCATGTGATTTTCATCATAGAAAAAAATTAAGATGAATTCATGGATTTATAATTAAGTATGAGTAATGGGAGAAAATATTCTACTATAAGGTGGAAAACCAACGGAATCTTCAAACCCTTTTCGGTTTATAATTATTTTTTGAAACAGGGTACTATCAAGTCAGTTAAAGTTAATTACAAAAAAAGTTCAGAAAGCAGTAGGGAAGCATGGTGGTGCACGCCTGTAATCCTAGCATTCTGGGAGGCTGAGGCAGGAAGACAGCAAGTTCAAGCCCAGCTTGAAAAATTCAGCAATAAAGGAGAGAGGAGAGAAGCCCAGGGCGAAGGTCAGGTTCAATGTCCAGTAATGAAAGATCTGCTCCACACTCTCCATATCCCACAAGGACTCAGGACAAAATCCTTCAAGGGCTACACTAACCATGGCACAATCACTGCATTTTGTAAAAACAAATCAAAACACACACACACAAAAAAGCAAACACAGGCTTCTAAACAATTTAAGACATTTAAAATGAAAAACCTTAGACTGTGTACAAGAAGCTATTTCACGAAGTAAAGCAGGTTGGAAAACAAAAAGTGAGCTTTAGAGATCCGAGCCCAGGATCAAGTTGAAGCTGCCGCTCCCTCCCATACTGCCACTGTGAACCTTCTCTAAACTGTCATCTGAGTTGGTCAGCTTTCCATGGTGGTGACACAGTTCCAGCCACAAATCAACTTAATGGAGAAGAGCTTTGTTCTGGCTCATGGGTTCGGTCCACGGTCACTGGCGCCATCGCTGCGGGCCTGTGGTGAGGCGGCCCGTCACGGTGGAGAAGGTATGGCGTAGCAAGCTGCTGTACTCATGGTAGTCAGAAGCAGAGAGAGAGAGCCAAGGAGGAAGGAAGAGGTCGGGGGCACGATTTAATCTCCAAGGTCACAATCAAATGACCCACTCCAACTGGTCCCCACTTCCTACCAGCCCCTGCAGCTGAGAAGTCACCAGTGGGTTATTCCACGGGTGGGGTAAGCAATGCATCCTCCGTGATGCATGCTGTGATCACTTCCCCGGAGCCCCACCTGTGAGGGCTGTGGCATCGGGGACCAAGCCCTCAACACAAAAAACGTTCCGGGGGTCACGTCAGATGCAAGCCTTAACGCCACACCAAGTGAGAATTCTAGATGCCACCAACACTTCTGAGCAGCCTCAGGAGCATGCGTGTACTGTGTCCATTGGCAAAATACTGAGAAAAGGAAATGAATGGTCATCCCTGGAAATCCCACTGAAGATTGCTTCTCAGTGTCACAGCACTAAACCATTTCATGAGGGAGGGCTACATACTGCCTACTTATAGTCCTTCAAACTTGAATTGGAGAAAGAAAAAAAAGAAGTGGTCAGATATAAAATATTAAGGGGTAGTTCACATAAAGGTAATCCCATCAGTGACAGCTAATGGGAGAGGGGTTGACATTTAGTATTTAAAAAGGAAACTGAAATGGCTATTACAGGGAAAAAATGACCTATGACAGTCTCCTTTATGTTTATTTTTTTTTCTTTAAAGTAAAAATGGGCTGGGGGGTACGGGGCAAGTACCATAATCTTTTCATTTTTATGACTTCTAAAGTGCTATGTTCCTGTGTACATACATTTATAATCTATTTCTTAATACTTCTGCATTTCATTTTAAACCAAATTGAATTTATATTTTATAATGTAGACTCTGTGATTCTTGGAAATTGGTTTTCAGTGGATTAGAATTTACCAATTAAAACTATTCAACTGAATACATTATCCAGGCATGCTCTTTTGAACAGATTTTACTTCTTACATTACTGTACAGTGACTCTATTAATACTGAATCATTGAGCAGAACATGATGTATTTTAAGATAGGATTTTGCACTGTTGTCTGATATAATACGCAGGGCACAAAGGACGAGGAAGATTCAGTTCTCTGACACTCCTGATAATGAGACCCTTTACGCACCCAAGCTGAACAAGCGGAAGCTGTCTCAGAAGCAGCCTGCTTTTTTCTTTTATGAGCATGATCTGAAACACATACACTAAAAACAGTATCAATTTTGATGTGGCTGTTGAGGGGGGAGGCAGGAGTCGCATATCGTGTTAGCCATTTTCTGTGGAATCACATTAAAGTTTCATTGTGGTAGCCATATCACATTAAAATCTGGGTGTTTTGTTTTTTTTTTTCTAAATGGGTTCCATTGTGTATGTAGTGAATCTGATATGGAAAATTGCTAATGCAATAAGAGTATCATAGAAGCTTTCCTGACTGTAATGCTCAGCCACAATATTCTGGAGGAGGCCCAACTGGACTGGGGGATTTCAGAGGCTTTTGACAAGTCCTCAGCTCCCATTCAACACCGGCTTCTTGAAAGATGGACCTTCTATGGGTGAAATGCTTTTATAGATTTTATTTCCAAAGGGACCACAGGTTCAATGAAAAGATTAGTCATTTAATTAATATTTATTGACTGACTACTACACAGGGCACTGTGGTCAAAGTTAAGGGAATGAAAAAGCACATGAAACACAGCCCCTTCCTGCAAGGATCTTGTAAAGATTGTCTGAGGGGAAGAAATAAATTAGTATATGAGTAACTTAATACAAGACAAAACGTGCCGAGAATGAGAAACACGAAGAGCCAGAGGAGCTCAAAGCAGACACGCCCGGCACCGGGGTCATCACAGAAAATTCCGTGAAGGCAGCACCACCACCCTCCAAGCCCGGGAAGCTGCTGATGAATCTGAGACCCTTGTGGGCAGGAAAAGGAGCTCAGTCTCACCTTGCGTAAAGGCACACAGAAGAGGACAGCCAGGGTATGCTGGATAATTCACTGTCCGACTTTCAGATGAGTCTGGAAAAGTGCTTCCGGGTCAGCCCAGGGCTGACGCCAAAGGAGAAGAGTGTGAGACAAACGCGAATACTGGCGCACCGCACGGTTTGGGGAGGAAGGGGCAGGGTGCATCAAGCAAGAGGAGCACCCTGCTTTCAGCAGTGTGATGACTTTTTATGCTAACAAGTATCTCAAAATCTTAAGAACTTCAGCTGACACAAGCTTCCTAAAAGACACAATTTACAGAAATGTTTACTTTAAAAGCTTAGTTTATTGTAGGGAGTATTTATTTACTTTTTGCTATGTCCCTATTCTTACCATAGATATTCACTGCAATAACACAAAACACTACTACAGTAAGTACTTAGGAAATTACTGTCCCTTTTAAAGAATAACTTTCCAACTCACTAGCAACAGTAACCTAGAAAATATAAATCCAACAACCTAAAATTACAACAATTTGAGGAGATTCACGCTGCTGATGTGCTGTTGGATTTACTGTTTTATTCTGAACACATCCCTAGTTCTGAATTCCTCTCCAAATGTTCAACACAATAAACACATAGTCTGCGTTAAGTTTCATTAAAACTTTAAAATTTAGCACTCTGAGGGCAGAGGCAGAAGGATGGAAAGCTTGAGCTCAGCCTGGGCAACTTAGCGAGACCCTGTTTCAAAATAAAAAAATAGGAAGGGCTAGGAAATACAGCTCGGTGGTAGAGCATCCCTGGGCTCCAGCCCCAGTACTGCAAAAGAAAGAAAACCCTCAAAACTGAATGTGGTATAGTTTTCAAAATAAAAACCCAAAGCACTTATTTGTCACCATTTTTACTTTCCCTTAAATCAGAGCATATCCTGGGGATAAGTATCACAGTAGTTACAACATATTAAAGCTGAACATATGAAACAGCTATTTTGCTTATTACATAAAAAAGTCAGGGGCCGGGGATATAGCTCAGCAGCACAGCGCCTGCCTGGCAGGTGTGAGGCCCTGAGTTTGATTCCTGGTACCAAAAAAAAAAAGTCACATATACACTAATCGATTGCCTTAATGTAGAGCGACCACTCACTAAGCACCATCTCTCCAATTTTGCAAAGCACATTCCACTCTCCCTAATCGAAATTAAGCTATTTGCACACTGAAATAGAATTTGACGAATTTGATGAATTTCTTAATTTGTTCTCCTCCAACTGGCCACATTAGAAAACATAAACAAATTTTGGAGTTGTTTACTATTTACAGTTGTCCTTAGTAATGTTTCGTCAAAAAACAAAACCGTTCTTTCATGTCTTAGGTAGTCAGAGATGCAGCAGTTAATACCTGTCTATACCTTCTGATTACTCATTATCGAGGGATATATAAGTGAGAGTGAAAAAAAAAAATCTAAAGGAAAAACCCAAATAGCTTACGTTGACTTTTAAAAGACTACTATCAAAGGTGTTAGAAGGATAAGTGGTGCTTCGGTTCACGAACTCAATCCTCTCCACGATTCTGGCCCCAAACTGAACCGGATGAGGACAAAGTGAAACTTCCCCATGAGGTCAACATTGACCCTGACCCCTGAATATGACTCAGTTCTTGTCCAACTTGTTTTGCAACCCGAATCGGCAAAGGAGTTCGTGAACCGAAGGTGCCGTAAGTGGGTTAACCTAAACTTGGTCTTTTGATTTTTAGTAAACAACGTATAGTACTGATAAAAATGAGTGCCCTGATCTAGAGTATGTTGGCTTTCTCTTCAGCATAGCTTGAAACCACAGAGCTCCAGCACAAAACAGCTCCAACAAAGCTGGCTAGTCAGGCAGAAAAGTAGAGCTAGTGGCGTCAGAGCAGACTGAGGCCGAAAGCTGTCTAGTGACAGTCCTCCGGCCACCACTGGAGCCGATTACCACCACAAAAAGTTACTTTCCCCATACATTATTTCAAACCTCTGTCACCTTGTCAATATTTAACATGCTCCTTATTCATAAACTACCACATCGGTTTTTTATCTGCCACGCTCCCGATAACCATAAAGTGGTCCAAAATCATATTCACGTCTCCTGCAAGCATGGGGCCAGTCGTTCCTTGAATCCTTGTCTATTTCAAGTACAGAATGTTTGGGTCGTACTTTTTTCTTTTTTTACTTCCTTTTTAAATATAGACCACTATTTTTTAACTGTAAACACCCAGTGGCATTCCCTCACACCCACAGGCGCCCGAGGGCAGAAGACATGCCTGAAATACTCACATTTCATTCACCCAGATGATGCAAAAGGTACGTTATTGCCCACGCGGTAGCATTATTCAAAATCTTACGACTTTCTAGTCATCCCCCATTATTTTGCTAAACCGCATTTCCAGAAGATCACCTGCGAAATCTAGGAAGCCACTGAAACGCTGCTTGTAAAACGAACCCACCGAGAGCACTTCGGTGTCCTCGTGGGTGCGCGCGCGACTGCATGACGGGATGAAGCACTCACACACACTTTTGTTGCAACGCTAGAGCCGCATCATTTGCCGGAGCAGCGACTCCAGCCCACAAATACATCAACGGGCGCGTTTCCAAACTGTCACTTCAACTTCCCACAGTGCCGGGCGGGAGGGGAAGGAACGGCGGGGCGAGGACGCGCGGGCGAGCACCCACCGCGCACACCTCGCGCCCGCGCTCACAAAGCCGGCGTCGCCCAGTCTCGGCCGGCCCCCGAC